>NC_059357.1:8001080-8301080 GCF_019703515.2 Myxocyprinus asiaticus | reverse complement strand
ATCTCTCTGATATACACACATAACAGGTGTAATGTCTCTACTTAAAGCAATAACTTGCTCACTTTTTCTCAACAATGCAAAAAATCAGTTTCTTGATCAGTACTTTTGTCTTATGTTCAGGTAAAAAATATCTAAGCATCCTTAAAACAAGATAAATGTATTTGACTCAAAATGGCAAAAGCATAAAATGCAATACTACAGTCATTTTCAGAGAATATATTAATTAAATGTTTTTCTTGCCGCATTGGCTATTATTTATAAGTATAAACCTCACTAAATTTTGTTGAATTTATGCCTTTTTATATATATATATATATATAAAATCCAATGTGTAAGGAAAAAAAAAAAAATTAATTCAAGAGTTTCTGAAAACAAGTCTTTAAATCTGCAGTTTTCCTACTCTAGTACATGTATCTTGTTTAAAGGATGTTTTTATTTATTTTTACTGGTGAACAAGGCAAAAATACTGATTAAGAAAATTGTTCTTGCATTGAAGTCATTTGTCCCCTAAAGAACTGGGAAATGCCATTGTTTCCCCTTATCTGAAGTTTATTATTTGCTGCTTTTCAGTTTCTAAAGTTGAAGAATGTGGCTAAGAATGTAGAAAGTTGGTCTGTGACCTTAACCATGAAAGAATTACTTGTTTTTGTGTTAAACAGTAACGCATGACTTAGATTACTGCTTGCACAGCTCAATGGCTTCTATTTTTGCTAAATGTATGTGCATTTTATGGCCAATTTATCATATTATAGTGAATCGTACTGTCTGTGGAGAAAGCCTCTTACATGGGCTGACTGATTTGTGACTAAAATTATTCTGTTCTAACTAATATATAAAAGACTTTTATTGGGTAAAAAAAACCCTGAAATCACCAGCATCGTGGGTACTAGCCAACGGTCCCCACAGGGAAAAATGCTTAATAAACATATTAAATGATGAAAATGTAAAAGTGCTAAGGGGTTGGGTTAGGGAATATTATATTAGCTCAGTATAAATACAGTAGCAGTCAATGGAAAGTTCCCATCATTTATAGAGAAATGAACATGTGTGTGTGCTGTCTGTAGGGACCCTGCAGGTGGGGTTGGAGGTGAGCTGATGCTGGGAGGTTTCGACCAGCAGTATTTCGACGGTGATCTGCATTATGTTAATGTTACGAGGAAAGCCTACTGGCAGATCAAGATGGATGAGTATGTACTAAATTGTTTGTGCAACTTCTATAGAAGCCATCTTTTAGCAGTATAAATTGTGGCTTTATAGTGATTTGTGTAATGATCTCTTTTTACAATAATCGATTGAGTCATTTCCCTGACTCCGGCCCGAGACAGCTGGGATAGGCTCCAGCACTACCCGTGACCCTACATAGGATAAGCGGCTATAGAAGATGGATGGATCGAGTGATTTCGATTTACCAAGCTTTGTAAAACAGATGGTTCAGGCTAGAGGTTTTCTCAGGTTCTAAGATCTGTACCCGACCCGAATCGACCCAAATCACTTTTTACCCAAACCCGGCGTGCATTAAAAAAAAAAAAAAAAAAAGAATAAAAAAAAAAGGAAAAACCTGACCTGAGACAGACCTGATCAAATTAGTCCCGAGTCCTAGCCGACGGCAATTTTTTTCGAACCCAGCTGGACCCCAATGTAAAAGGCGGTGACATCTGCACTGCCTGCACGCACCAGTATCCAGGAGGGTTTGGTAATTTACACATAGAAGTATGGATTGACGGAGAAGAGGGGGGATAATAGCGTTTGTGATTTTGTATTAAAATGACTGACTGTTAAACCCTACTGAAGTGCAATGTCTTTGTTTTTACAATCACACAGTGGTGCAAGAGTTCTTGGCATAAGCAGGGGATTTGGTAAATTGCACGTAGGAGTGCGGATTGTCAGAGGATAGAGAAAAAGTGAGAATCAGATTGCCATAGAATTATTTAATATGTACTGTATTTGTTTAAAAGGTGCAGTATGTAAGATTCAGAAACCCTTGTTATTAATGACACTTGTGGCCGTTAAGTGAACTACAGCTAGCTACCTGTTGCTCGTGATCGCGCACACACACTCTATAGGGATGCGAGCGAGCATGACTCCATAGGGAAGCGAGACTGAACGTGATTCACCAACATCATGATGACAGATGAGGTAGCATAATTAAAATTACACAGTTATGATTGTTTTACTACAAACTTTGAGACTGTATATTATATTTGACTCTCCAGTGCTGGAACAGGGCTAAAACAAAGTGTGGATATAGGTCTGACTATATCCTGCGAGAATGTAGATTAAAGTAATCACTTTTCTTTGCATGATACATTGACTGCATTTATACGATAGCCTATATCGGTGCTAGCTAGCTAGCCAGCTTTATCAATAGCTGTTAGCTAAATTTGGTGGATGATGACAGTAGCTGTTTATAAAATAGACTGTACATTATAAATATGTTGACACAATTCAGTATTTATGTGATTCCATCACACTGTCATTTTGCTATATCGATGCACTATTGTTTTATAATAATAGATTGTATATATTTTCTGTATAACCAAGTTACGTTACACTAATGAATAGAGCATTTTGCATTATCTTGAACATCGTCTAGCATTCATTTAATGTATTATTGTAGTTTACCTTGCTGAATAATTACATATTAACATTATGTCAGTTACTGTGAATCACCATACCTGACTTTTAGTATAAAGAGAAGATTGTTGAAATTATTTGAAAGTTACGAAGCAAGGTAGCTTGCCATTCGTCAGCGTTAGCAGGCAAGATCAAGTTAGCTAAAATTACACCGATCAATCCTTATGGCACTATATTTCACATGCTTTGCAGTTATTTAATCTTACCTGTCCAATAAGAAGAACGCCAATTCAGGGTCTGTTTTGATCCCCAAAACCAAACGAAGGTCCCTCCAGTAATCAAATGTCCTGCCGAAGTTCACTCTAGTTTTCGCTCGATCACGATCACGTTCCCGCTTAGCCAGACGGGATTCAGTAAATGTTTTATTTTTATTTTTATTTTTTGACTTACTCAGAGTTTATGTAGGAGTCGGTGTTGTGCTGGGAGGCGGACGTTTGCTGGATTCCACCTCGAAGATAACGTTACCTAGTGTTGCAGTTTGTTGTCGCTGTTGAATAGCGTAAGAGAAGCCAGCACTGGGGCAAGGCTCTCGGGAGCGCACATAAACGTCACATCCTTTGGATTTTCCCGGCAAAAGCGACCTGCAACCTTCGCATGAAAATCAGTCTACAGGCTTTAATAGGCAACTAGGAAGTCTGGGAAGGGCTCATTTTTTAAGTTGCGTTACAAGCCGTTCACACATTGGCAAAAAAAGGTGAATATTACATGAAAAATGTTACATACTGCACCTTTAAATTATTAAACACCTGAAACGAATAATGGAAAGTTGGCATATTTGAAACTAATTTTGGTCTTAGGTACATTCAGTAAAAGCACATTTATTTAAAATTACCCAAGACCCGAGGCTACCAATATATGTCCTGACCCGTGTCCCGATGCACTTGTCAAAGTTTTGGGCCCGAACCTGTGTGGGTTTCGGGTCGGACCTCGGGTTTTTGGATCCGAGTGGACATGTGAAGACCTCTAGTTCAGACTCTAAATTCTGACTTGATGAGCTGTGAAAATGAACTATATTACTTGTTCCATGTGATAATTATTAGGGCTGGGAAATTTATTGCATTAATAGAATTTACGCAATTATTGCAGAATTTGTTTTTTTCACTTCCTAAAACTTCACTAATGTTTTTCCCCACTTCCTGTTGCTAAAGTTGGCATAAATATACATTTCCAGGAGGTACACTCTTGACTCAACTGCACATCTTAGTACAGAAACTGATTGTGTGGAGCAGTGCATGCTTATTCATAACACTCGACACATGTCCCGGGCATAATAAACACGGGAGAAGATTTACTGGATCCAATCGTAAGTGGTGAGCCAGGTGTGGGAGAGATGCAGGCAAGCTGTCATATTTCTTTAATCGCCCAAACAAAGCTCATTCACAGTCATCTGAACAAGTGTTAAAACTGAAACCGCACGAGAGAGCCCCAGCATGTGGTGATAGAGACTGAGTGGCAGCCAGAGTAAATAATAGTTTTGAGATTTGAAACTTCAGCCAATTAAAATTCAGCATTCGATTTGGTTTGTATCTGTTTTAATGCATTGGTAATCTACATTTTAGTTTATCTTGGAAATGAAGCTTGATATGAATTGAATCCGTCCATTTTATCATATTAAAAAAAGTCCACTGGAAAACACTAGAAGAGTTTGTTAAACTATTAATTACAGCATGTCCACTAATTTTGTGGCATGTATACATATACTTGTATCAAAGATTTATACCAATAAAAATTTCTTATTTAACTATCCACAAAAAACTGAACATTTAACATGTACATATTTAAATAATTAAAATAAATGATGATTCTTGCAAGTTCTTTTTCAAGAGACAAATTAAAATATATTTGATTATACAGTATTTCAATGTTTGTTTTAATGTACCATGATTAATCGCGATTAATCGCAGAAAACTGTGTGACTAATTAGTTAATTTAATCTATTCATAGCCCTAATATTTATTAATAATAAATGTAACTGTTTATTGAACATTTTGTCTTATGGTGTCATGTTGCAGTGCAATTATACAGTATTTTAATGTACCATGTACTACGATTCATCGCGATTAATCACAGAAAACCATGCAATTTAATTAGTTAATTTTTAATCTATTCTTAGCTCTAATATATACAGTTGCAATCAAAATTATTCAACCCCCCTGACCAGCAATACATTCTGGTGATGTGAATTAAAACACATCAACTAAAACCTCAGTAAACAAAGTAAGTTTTTA
This sequence comes from Myxocyprinus asiaticus, assembly GCF_019703515.2. NCBI lineage: Eukaryota > Metazoa > Chordata > Actinopteri > Cypriniformes > Catostomidae > Myxocyprinus > Myxocyprinus asiaticus. The sequence continues at coordinate 8,296,218 of NC_059357.1, read as the reverse complement.
ATACACATTTGAGTGATTTTGAGATAAAAAAACTAATTCCCTCCACAAATGTCATGTCAAAAATATTCAACCCCCAAAGTCAATCATTTGTGGAGCATCCTTTATCCTTAATAACAGCAAATAAATGTTTCAGGTAAGTGTTCTCAGGCTTCGGACACCTCTCTATTAGAATTTTTTTTTACACGTTTCTCAAGAGCAAAAGCTTCCAGCTCATTGACATTCTTTGGTTTCTGTGCTGCCACGGCTTCCTTGAAATCCCAACAAAGGGTTGCAATGGGATTTTAATGATGGACTGAAAGGGCCGTTTTAAGGACATTCCACGACCTATCCCTGAACCAGATTTTGGACAACTTGGATGTATCCTTGGTGTTATTGTCTTGCTGGAAAGTCCAGTGATCACCGAGCTTCAATTTACACACTGAAGCCATCTCATTGTTCATGCCAAAATGGCCTGATACCTGAAAGAATCAATGGTGTCAGTCACGTTGTCAGGATAGCCGTTTCCTGCAGCCGCAAAACACCCCCATAACAGGACTGACCTACCTCCATGCTTGATTGTGGGGATGGTATCGTTCTTGTCATCACCTTGTCATCTTACTCCAGACATACTGCTGACCCATGGGTCTAAAACTCATTTTCAGTTTAGTGTCATACGTCTCTAAATCCTTCTTCCAGGACTCCACAGGTCTTTTCTAATTACTTCTTGAATATTCAAGTCAACATTTCCCTTCGTGAAGTTTTGCTTTCTTCCACACCCCAAGAAGGTTGCTGTTGTACCATATTTAAAAAAATGTATGAATGGTGCTGCCAACTCTGTCTACTGGAAATTGAAGTGCCTTGGAAATGTACTTTTAGCCATGACCTTTCTTGTGTAATGAAATAATCTCCTCTTATTAGCTTTTGAGACCGCTTATTTTTAATTGCACTTTCTGCATAGAAATACATTTTTGCTTACAACGCTAAACTTACATTTTAAAACATAAATAAGTGCCATTGCAGATTGATGACTTAATTTTGTTTTAAAACAATTACTTGTGTAGCCTTACATATTTAAGGAACAGCTACAAGCAATAGGGGTTGAATAATTATGACATGGCTGTATTTAAAAAAAAAAAAAAAAAAAAAACCTGCTGTTTAGAAATATTAGCTTATATATTCACACTATGACTTTGAATGTGTCACTCAACTGATATAGATGTAAAGTTAAAAAATTCTGGGTCATCAGAAAAGCTTACCTTTGTAAATCCTTACTGTCTTGGGGGGGTTGAATAATTTCGATTGCAACTGTGTTAATAAATGTAACAAAGTTATTAGAACATTGGTGTCTTTTAACATTGGTGTAGTGGTTGCCTCCATTTTACAAAAGCAATAAGCCACTCAATTCCATGCATTACAGTGATTTTACCCTGGGTAAGAAGGTTTTACACCCCTTAATTGAGGTAAAATGGTCTCTTGTGGCTTATTACTTTAATCACCAAACATTTTGGTATCTGATCAATGTATGCAAAAAAAGTTATGAAGGATTTGTCTCAATTTTCTACAGAGTTCAAGTGGGTGGCACTCTTACCCTGTGCAAAAGTGGTTGCCAGGCAATTGTTGACACGGGAACATCACTGATCACTGGGCCTGTTCAAGAGGTTAGAGCACTGCAGAAAGCCATCGGAGCAATTCCACTGCTTATGGGAGAGGTAGGAGAACTCCAGCTAAAATAACTTCTTATCTTGCCTGTTATTGTAGTTGTTCATGTGTTCATGGTATTCAATTTGTACCTGCATGCACTACCAAGAAAGATGCTATGGATGTTCTGTGAAGACCCTCTTACTGTGTTTAGTTTTCTGCCATAAAGTGAATAATCTTGTAAAATTTATCTCTGCAGTACTGGATTGACTGTAAGAAGATTCCGTCACTTCCTGTTGTTTCTTTCAACCTGGGAGGGAAGATATTCAACCTAACTGGAGAAGAATATGTTATGAAGGTTTGTCCTTCTCTTTGCAGTCTTGTGGAGTTTCCTTTTCAGTCTGGAGAGGTTAGAGAGGGACATTATGCACTGTAAAAAATGATTTTGCCTTTAAGTTACTCAGTTAACTTAAATTGTAGAGTTAAAATAACTGCCATGGATTGATGTTGAGACAACTCAATTATCCAAGTTGTTGTTGGCTGAAATTGTAAGTTACTGAACTTTAAAAAAAACTATTCAGCTGAAATAAAAAAAATCTCAAGAGAACAACACGCATCACGCTGAAGTATTTGGATTCCCAACATACACTGCAGCATGAGTAAAGTATGCAAATTGCAGTGTTACTGTATTACATTTTTTACTGTTTGCTGCTTTTATTTATGCTGTTGGTTGTTGTGTTTGTTGTAATAATTTAATACGCATCTTTAGGCCTGTCGTGATTATTAAATAGTCATTTGATCGTGGTTATTTGATTTAACTATTGATCTAATTATTGTGCACATCAAATTCTAATCACATTTATTATGCCCAAATAAGGGAATTGTAAGCAAATATATAAATGCCATCAACGGAACGTTTGTGTGTCATTCAGTTGAACTCCAAGTGTCACTGAGCCGCACTGCGGATGTCAACCAGAGCAGCTGCTGTCCTGAAGAGCACGTGAAGCACTCGGATGTGTGCGCCATCAGCAGAGACTTGCGCCAAACTCCCAAGAAAATATAAACAAACAAATATAAACTTTTGATAGTGAACGCAAAGCGATCCGACTTCACTTTAAATAGTCGTGTAATGGTAAATGTTCCTGGTCATAACGGGTTCATATACGCAGTGTTAATGACACGCAGTGACAGAGGACACGCACGCACGCTTACTCTATTTCTTTGGAGTGATAAAATTATGAAACGAAGTCTCAAAAGATTTGCTTTGTGAGAAATAATGGCTCATTAAATCAAAGAGCATTAATTTGTCAAAGTGAAGAAATTAGGACAGAAATATTTTACTTTTGCATAATATATATATATATATATATATATATATATATATATATATATATATTATTATTATTATTATTATTATTATTATTTTTTTTAATACATCAGATGAGTTCCAGAAACAGTGTAAATGTAAAATTGAGTATTTGGAAATGTTTTGATATTTAAAACATTATTTTCTTGTCTTTCACACGTTTTTAAAGCCCTAAAAGGAAATCCTACATCCCTATTTTATTATTTAATTTATATATTTGAAGTTAAATATGTAAAAATGACTTCTTAAGGTGCATGAAGCACACATGGACCTTAAGAAATATGACAATTTATATAACAATTAAATCGTGAAAGCCCTAAAAGTCAATTAATCGCCATAATCACAATTATTGTTTGACAATTAATCGTCAGCCAAATATCATAATCGTGACCGCACTACTCGTCTTTTTACTAAATTATGTGTTTGTTGATCGTCACCATTATTGTGATTTGCGTGTGAAGTGTTGTGGACCATGCATGTCTTCTTGCTTAAGTCTGAGTAAAATAAGATCAGATGATAGTCTATGATCATCAACTGGCCATTTAACATCACGTGGCAGATTATTTGACCTTTGATAATGGGAAAGTCCTAACTGCTTCTATGGTTATCAATAATTTGACATTATAATAGAAGTAATTGAACTTCTATATTCAGTTTGAATTTAATTAGAATGAAGTTGATTGAACCAATAAAGTCAAGTTCACTTAAGACATTAAGATCATTTTAACAACTTGTATTGATCCATGTAAAAATTGTTTAAACTTTCCCTCTTATGTTGACACAACTTAAGTGTTCATGCTGCCTTCATTTTAAGTGTGTTTTTTTTTTTTTTTTTTTTTTTTTTATATAACAGTGTAGAGGAACTTGGTACAAAGTAGAACCTCATAATCTAGAACCTCAATAGGATAGCAAGGCTATAAGTCTACCAGTATTTCTGGACTGAACCAAACTGTCAGCAGAGAATGCAGCATTGACTTGAGTCATTTAGTGATTGAAGTTCATCTCATTTCAATTTGTTCTCAGGTGACTCAAATGGGCATGAGCGTTTGTCTGTCTGGCTTTATGGCTTTGGATGTCCCGCCCCCCGCTGGTCCCCTGTGGATTCTGGGAGATGTGTTCATCGGCCGCTATTACACTGTGTTTGACAGGGATGCTGATAGGGTGGGCTTTGCTCCAGCTAAGTGAAGAGAGAGTGAATCGTCCTATTGTATCTGGACATAGTGGACAGTTGTTAGTAGTAAAGAAACCACTGTTTTCATTGAAGTTGTTCAATTAATTCACAGTTGAAATATGCAAGATAGATATACTGGGGAAGTTAACAATATGCCTTAAGTGGGATTTTCCAAAGTACAAAAGTTAAACCGAACTGGGAACATATTGTTTAGCTGGGGTTTCTCTGTACTTGGTTGAAGCCTTGAAATATGTGTGGTTTTTATTTTGCACTGAGTTTAAATAGTTATGCTTTTTTATTTTATACTTTAAGCTATTAATTATTTTGTAATACATTTAATAAAGATTGAAGTTAGTTTTTGAAAGAAGAATTATTACTGGTCTATATGTATTACTGTGGTTGTGTTGCTGTGTTTGACTTTGAATGTATGGTTGAACCATTCTGATCACTGGTGTATTCTAGTCAGTTAATGGGGTTTCTGTTACTAGGGAACTCCAACTTTATCATGACTACTTTACTGTTTCTTTACTATCTATGTAATTTTGAACAATGGTACTAGGATTTGTATGAAGGCTTTCAAAGCTTGAGATAAAAAGTTTTCTTTGTAGCTTGTTTGTGCTTATGTTTAGCCTGCACATCAAATCCAACGACGCAAGAAACCCGCATTTACATGCGATTGTACATCTTTGGATTATTCACTGCTTTACGTCAAAACATAAACGGGCATGCGCACAACACTTGCGCACATTGGATAAGCCAGTAAGAACATAGGTGAATAACCTAATCTAATAAGTGTCCATTGGTTGTCGCTGAAGCCATTTATGAAGTACCCCGATAAATTGAGTCGTCCTGCTTTTTCTTTAAAAAAAGCTAAAATTGATGTCGCAGTGAGGCATTTACAATGGAAGTGAATGGGGCCAATTTTTGGAGGGTTTAAAAGGTAGAAATGTGAAGCTTATAATTTTCAAAAGCTCTTACAACATTAATCTGTTAAAACTCGTATTATTTGAGCTGTAAACTTTTTACGGTAATTTTTACATTTTTTTTTACTGGAGGTAGAGAAGCACATTTTATGATTCCAGTGTTGTCAGATTTTACTACTGATTTAAAATATGTTCTTTGATCATTATCTTGACCAACTGTTTTGGAGATTTTGGTCTTTTCCCCATTCATGGAGATAGGAGCTGCTCTTGCATGCTGCTTGTTTAAACAGAAAAATAGATGGCTTAGAGCGTTCCAGTGATGGCCCCCAATGGACTTAGACTTTGGGTCAGTTTAGTCTCCTGTTCATTTAATTTGACCAATCAGACATGTCAATATTAAACAAATTTCAAATAGATTGCACCAAATGGTGCTAATATATTTACCTTTGGATGAACTTTAACGGCATATCATTTAAACAAATTAGATTTGCCTTTCACCCAAATAAAGATCTAATTTTTGACATCAGCAAAACTGATTGGATTTGTAGAAAACTCTGTAATTTAATATAAAAAAAGCTATGAAGGTATGTAATTCAAATCAGAGATGTCACTGTACATTGTATTTTATCTCAAATATATTGTTCCAACTTCAATAAAAGCTAAGCTCTATGGACAAACAAATGTGTTTACTGTATGCAAATTTAATGCAAGTCAATGGGGCAAGGCATTTGAGGGTTTAAAATCAAATTAGCAATATTTGAACTGATAAGTTGTATAAATTGACACTTTAGCAGTTGGACTACTGTTCTTGTAGGCTAGCTATACTTTTGAAACTGTCTATTTTAATTTACCCAATTGCATACCGTAGACTTCCACTGTAAGTGCAATACTATGTGCATGTTTTTGCTGTGTTTTGACAGAGGGGACTGACAAAAAAAAAAAAATCATAACAGCATAGATTTGAATACAATGACTACAAACAGATTCAGAAAAACACATTTATAAATAAACCAAAACAACGATACCATTTTCACTCCATTCTATTTTATTTCCACACTGTGCTCTGTATAGCAGCACAGAAAAACTCTTTAGAACATTTATAAATGATACAAAGTGCTCTTTAATAAAAATAATCACCTGCAAATGAAGAAACAAATACACAAACATCATGCAAAGTACTAGGCCAAGCTATAAACCCACAAGATAGAAGTTGAAGTCTACAGTACTTTGGATTTGTTGCTGCTCAGACGTATAAATATAATTTGCAGGGTAAATGTGTATCTGCGACATAACACAGGTGGACACAGGTGTTCCGGTTATTCAAGCTAAATAAATGCTTCAATTAAACACATCATCTCCTGCAAGGTTTGGCATTATAGAGACCTAGCCTATTTGATATTTTGTTCTATCAATCGACACTCTCTACTGTTTTTTGGTTACATCTGTACAATCAATAGAAAAATACTACAATGTCTCTATGATTTTTATGAAGCATGTTTTATTAAGCTCATTTACATGTCTTTGCACACTCAGTTCATTCAAACATACTTTAAAACCCACACATCCACTGAAAAATAAGAGATGGGAACCGGTTTTACATTTACGGTTTACATGGAAACAAAGTCTTCCTAGAGGACTGCATGGGCTGTTTGGGTTTATTAGCCATCTTTAATACATACAGTATTCTAATCTTTGTTTAGCCATTTAAATAAGATGCATTAATTCAGATAAATACTTAGTACTCAGAGTGATAGTAACCCGTTTTAACAATTAACATCCACCACTCTCTCCTGAAACATCTGTATGACCAACTTTAGAAAGATCAGAATGTAGCTGAAAACAAGCAATGTTTGCAATAATTTCAACAAACAAAAAAGTATAATGTTACTCCATTAGCACAGCTTCAATTCTAGGTCATTTGCATGTTTTAACAGCACGGATGGTAAAACATGTTTTTGTTTTTACTTTATTAATGTTTTTCTTCGCATTCACTAACTCCAATTTTGATTAATAGACAGACAAACTGGAAAGAACAAGGTTTCAGAGAAATAATTGTACATTTTTTAACAAATTACAAAATATCAATTTTTTGTGAAGTATTTCAATCTTTATATATATATATTTCAGAAACTTAGTTCTTAAAAGAGATTCAATTATGTGCCTAAACATCACTTGAAATTTAAAAGGTAACTAAGAGTAACATTCTGTTTTGATGGTCAGAGGCATTTGCTTACCCAACCAAACAATTTGAATAATCTGAAATTTCTGTCACATAAGTAACCCAAAGGCAGCTTACTCAGATGCAAGTATTTTAAATGAATCCAGGAGCTAAACCTGAAGAAATACTGAACCATGTTTCACACAACAAATAACTTCAGAACGTAACATTAAAAAATACTGACAATCAAAACAATTATTTAAAGATTTACGCATTTAAATTTCATCACAAAATTCGATCAAATTGAATTGAGTAATCTTTTACAAAAAAAATACAAAAACATATTAATAATATATATATATATATATATATATATATATATATATATATATATATATATATATATATATAATAAAACAAAAATGTATTATGAGATTAAGTTGTGTAAATCTTAAAAATTTGAGTGTTTGGAGCACTGATGGTCTCTGATTCTCAACTAAATAAATTGATTGATACTTCAAAACATCCCTAGGAGAGCCACATATACCTTAATGATATACGAAGGGTCATATATAATATGACGAAGAAGATTCGGTGGTATTACTTGCAGGTATTACCAGGACACATCAGAAAATATTTTTTTGTATGTTTGTTTAGGCCAGTGGTTCCCAAACCTGTTCCTGGAGGCCCCCCAACACTGCACATTTTGTATATCTCCCTTTTCTGACACACCCAATTCAGGTCTTGGAGTCTCCACTAATGAGCTGATGAGTTGAAACAGGTGTGTTTGATTAGGGAGATATCCAAAATGTGTAGTGTTGGGGGGGCCTCCAGGAAAAGGGTTGGGAACCACAGGTCTTGGCTTTGCACAGGGGCCAAACGGTAGTGTGTGAGCATACGTATATTTGTTAAACAGTTCTCAGCAGGTTCTCTGGGTCGGACAATGCACAGTATAGTGTGTATCCCAGTTCATCGATTTCCTGTGGAGTAAGCTCACAGAATAGATTGACTTTGTGATTTAGGGTGCAGGGTAGCCTCCCAGCCTCTAGGTGTCCCACTAGTGCACGAAGCAGCTGCAGAAAACGGTCAGCCAGCGCTTCCTGAGTCCAATCGCCCTCCTGTTCACTTAGGAGAAGGATTGCATTAGTGAGCTGGCTTGCGTTTAATCGTGCCAGCGCGGGATTTAGTTTACACACCGCTTTAACAACTTTGAGACAAGCGCTACGACACCCACCATCTTCCTGATCGAGAGCACGTAACTTTGCCGTCTCTGCCACTCGAAAACTCTGCCGCCATAAATTCTCGTGGCGTTCGGCGGCCAATCGATGCGGTTTGGCGATCAGCGAGGCTCCATCTTCCATAACAAGCAACGGGAGGAAGTCTACGTAAAGGTGACGGTCTGTTTCGTACTGCACTTCCAACGTTAGCGTTTCCGATGGAACCATGGGACGAATTATGTAGTCTAAAACGCTACCGATTGCGGGCCAGTTAATGGAGCCAGCAACAAGCTTCTCAAAGACTTCCAGAACACTCTTTGGGGAAAGGTAGCCGCCCACCATGCAACGGTCCCAGTAGCTGCTCCCACGAGGGAAGTATTCAAGGTTTTCCCGACGGACCAGCCAGAAGCCGGGAACATTCATGATGGTGTCCTCACCAGGAATAGATGACCAGAGATTCTTCTCAAGAATCATGGGTACCATCAGCTGGGCATGGTCTGCAGTCACTACCTAAAAATAAGCATGAAAAATGAAGAATTACAAGTCGTTCGCACCAAACACGTTCCCGATCACCATTTTTCAATCATTTTTCCATGCAAACATGCGCTTGACAGACATCTTTGACCGTTGCGACGTGTCTAGCTGTGTTTTTAGCATCTCGCGCAGGAGCGCAGCATTTTTTTAGGCACTTTGTCAGGTTAAAAAGAATGTAAACTTTCAAAAACATGTCTCGAGACACCTGCATTCTTTTCTTTTCATTCTAACTTGTTCTGTCTGGTCAGCCCTGTAGCGATGAAATATACCTGAAGCACTTTCTTTCCTGTATTCTCTACATTGAGATGCTAACAACACTTCAAAATTCCAAAAAAGTCTCTATTCCAAACCCCAGTGCTTTCTGTTTACTTAGGCAGCTACCTTCCAAGGCAAGATCCTAACAAAATGGAACCTTATAAGTGACTGCATTGAACACTGAGGCCACGTCCACACGAATCCTTTTTAAGTTTAAAAACTCCATTTTCAGCTTCTAAACGTCATCATTTTCAAAAGTATGCGGTAATGGAGAGCGTTTTCGAAACTTTTGGTGGAGGAACATTATGTTCTAGTGTGGACAAGAGGAGTAAACATAGCGAAATTCATGTGTTTTCAAAGGATAATATGAACATGTGCACATGGCCTAAAGCCCAAAGAATATTTTGGTTTTGCCGCAAATTCTTGGCATTTGCATACAGTCAAACGCTAGCCTTTCAAATTACAATTTGACTGTGCGCACGTAAACAGTGCACATCCACCGTTGTTGTTGTTTCCACCTTGTCTCCTTTTGTTTACCGGCGATTACATCTTCTAGTGCTTCTTCATCACAGCAGTGGCTTAAATGTGAGTGTTGCCACGTTGTGGACCCACTAATTAGTGCAAATAATTCTATGCACATGCGCATACTGCTCGTTCAGAGTACACGTGGTTAGAAAAATCCCTTGTCCTTACCTGGAGGTCGTCATAAAGACTGCCGCTGAGGTACATTTCTCGTAAGGGCATATCAGGTAATTTGGCATGGAGGAAGACTCGGAGCTCGGCACAGATATCCAATGCAGCACGTCGAGCCACAGCCTGCTCTTCAGAGGGGATCATCACTCGCTCATGAAAGAAGGCCCAGAGGTGTTCCTGTAGTGACAGACGCATCCGTGCCCTCTGGAGCTCAGCCTTACCACTGCCACGACACATCACACGACGCAAAGAATCTGACAGTAAGCAGAATCAAACAGAAAAATAGATATTAAGGCAATTATTTAGCATGTGTTTCAAGAGAGCAAAATTCAAAGACCTTCCTTACAACACTCTTTAGAATAATTCTACTTACAAATAGAAACCACACAGTCTAAAACACAATGTAGAGTTTTCCAAACACAGATGAACCCTAGTTGTGGACTATGGAGAAGGAGAGCTGCCATTTCCAGCAAGGATGTCACAGGATGGTTAACTAGTTCACTAGGCAGATTTTTATTATTTGCGATTATTAATTATTTAGAAGTAGTCTGATCAGTGTCGAGTGGACATTAGTGTTCAGCCGATATATCACAGAGGGCGATAAATCTGCCGATAAATTTTCGCATTTGGCCGATCAGTATTTCAAACTTTAAGGGCACTGATTAATCACCTGCTTGAATGTGAAGGAGCCATCTGAGACAGGTATGTGACCAATTACAGTTTGTTTGTTGTTACGAACCATCTTGTTACTACAATAATAGACCAGCTTGCATCTCATTTAATCTGTCCAGTGTATCAGAGACAGAAGTGCAGGAGCTCATAACGTTTAAAGTGCTTGCATGTTTCATTCTCTCTCTTTCCTCAACAGTTTCCTGTAACTGATAACTGTCTTGTCTAATGATAAAAAGGCAAATATAAAAAATACTTCTATCATATTCTGTCTGAAAATATGCAGATACCTTGTTTAAACAGATCTAATTCACAAAACTCACAAAACTTTAGTTTTCTTCCTGTGGAGCGCTCATATAGTAAATCTTCCTATGAAGCATGTATTCTATCAGTCTGAGAAATTCTGTTCATCTGTTTCACGAATGGGTGCATGACATTCAGTCCGTGACACTCCAAGCAGGTGATCCAGGCTGTGTAATCTGAAAGCAGTCAGCAGATTGCTGCTCTCGCAGGATTCGCACAAGCGTGTGAGAACAATTTCAAAGTAAAAGCGTTTCACTTCACAAGTAAACTTCATATTCACTGTAAACTGCATGTATAATTAGTTTGATTCGGTCTTCGGTGAGAAAAAGTGATTGCTAATGCGCAAATGTTATTTCCTTCTTCCTAATATATTAACAATTTCTTTATGTACAATAAAATGACTAAAATTGGATTACCAATCAAAAACCAGGAGAGACTGCTACCTTAAACATGCTTTTTATTTTCAAAGTTAAAGTTCTGTGTAAAATTATTAGTAAATATAATGCTAAATAAAAGTTAAAACATTTTTTTTAGCAATTTTATGTACAGTTGAAGTCAGAAGTTTACATACACCTTAGCCAAATACATTTAAACTCAGTTTTTCACAATTCCTGACATTTAATCCTAGAAAACATTCCATGTCTTAGGTCAGTAAGGAATTCTGGCCCATTCCTCCAGACAGAACTGGTGTAACTGAGTCAGGTTTGTAGGCCTCCTTGCTCGCACATGCTTTTTCAGTTCTGCCCACAAATTTTCTATCAGATTGAGATCAGGGCTTTGTGATGGCCACTCCAATACCTTGACTTTGTTGTTCTTAAGCCATTTTGCCACAACTTTGGAGGTATACTTGGGGTCACTGTCAATTTGGAAGACCCATCTGCGACCGAGATTTAACTTCCTGCCTGATGTCATGAGATGTTGCTTCAATAATTTTCCTTCCTCATGATGCCATCTATTTTGTGAAGTGCACCAGTCCCTCCCACAACATGATGCTGCCACCCCCATGCTTCACGGTTGGGATGGTGTTCTTCAGCTTGCAAGCCTCACCCTTTTTCCTTCAAACATAACAATGGTCATTATGGCCAAACAGTTACATTTTTGATTCATCAGACCAGAGGAAATTTCTCCAAAAGTAAGATCTTTGTCCCCATGTGCACTTGCAAACTGTAGTCTGGCTTTTTTATGGCAGTTTTGGAGCAGTGGCTTCTTCCTTGCTGAGCAGCCTTTCAGGTCATGTCGATATAGGACTTGTTTTACTGTGGATATAGATACTTGTCTACCTGTTTCCTCCAGCATCTTCACAAGGTCCTTTGCTGTTGTTCTGGGATTGATTTGTTCCAAAGTACGTTCATCCCTAGGAGACAGAATGCGTCTCCTTCCTGAGTGGTATGATGGCTGCGTGGTCCCATGATGTTTATAACTGCGTACTATTGTGTGTACAGATGAACGTGGGACCTTCAGGATTTGGAAATTACTCCCAAGGATGAACCAGACTTGTGGAGGTCCACAATTTTTTTTCTGAGGTCTTGGCTGATTTCTTTTGATTTTCCCATGCTGTCAAACAAAGAGGCACTGAGTTTGAAGGTAGGCCTTAAAATACATCCACAGGTACACCTCCAATTCAGTACACCTCCTATCAGAAGCTAATTGCATAATTGTCTAAAAGCTTGACATCATTTTCTGGAATTTTCCAAGCTGCTTAAAGGCACAGTTAACTTAGTGTAAGTAAACTTCTGAGCCACTGGAATTGTGATTATAGTCAGTTCAAAGTGAAACAATCTGTCTGTAAACAATTGTTGGAAAAATTACTCATGTCATGCACAGAGTAGATATCCTAAACTACTTGCCAAAACTATAGTTTGCTAATATCTGTGGAGTGGTTAAAAAAATGAGTTTTAATGACTTCAACCTAAATTAATGTAAACTTTTGACTTCAACTGTACATGTAATTTATTATATTAAATTGTGTGATATATCGGTTTTATATTGGCCCACCACCCTGTTATCTCACACTGGACTGTCACAAATTATATTCTCTCTTAACATCACACTAGCAACTGACTATCAACCGACAGCCTGAATGTCAATACAGTACAATACAAACTACTGTACATTTTATATATACTATATATACTATTTTTTGTTGTATAATGTGTATTCTATATTGTGTGTATTGTTTACTGTGCATTGTCAAATCAAATCAAATCAAATCACTTTATTGTCACACAGCCATATACACAAGTGCAATGGTGTGTGAAATTCTTGGGTGCAGTTCCGATCAACATAGCAGTCGTGACAGTGATGAGACATACGCCAATCTACAATAAACATAAAATTAACACAACACAATTTAAACATCTGTTATACATAATTAAACTCGACTTAAAACATCAAATTAACACAGCACAATTTAAACATCTGTTATACATAATTAAACTCGACTTAAAACATCAAATTAACACAGCACAATTTAAACATCTGTTATACATAATTACACAACTTAAAACATCAAATTAACACAACACAATTTAAACATCTGTTATACACAATTACACTCAACAATATACAATAATAACATACATTGCACAGTATACAATATGCTGTTTTTGTTTTTTGTTTTTTTTTTGTTTTGTTTTTTACTATATAGATACTATATAGATACACATTATTCAATAAAAATTAAAATATATATGAAAAAAGTATATATATAGAATGTACAGTATTGTACTGTATTGACATTCAGGCTGTCGGTTGATAGTCAGTTGTTAAGAGAGACATAATATAATGACAGTAATATAATTTATGACAGTCCGGTGTGAGATAAAAGAGTAATAAAGTGCAGGGATGATGTATTTTGATCGTGGGAGATCAAGAGTTCAGAAGTCTGATTGCTTGGGGGAAGAAGCTATCATGGAGTCGGCTGGTGCGTGTCCTGATGCTGCGATACCGCCTACCTGATGGTAGCAGTGAGAACAGCCCATGGCTCGGGTGGCTGGAGTCTCTGATGATCCTCCGAGCTTTTTTCACACACCGCCTTGTATATATTTCCTGGAGGGAGGGAAGCTCACCTCCGATGATGTGTTTGGCAGTTCGCACCACCCTTTGCAGTGCTTTGCGGTTGTGGGCAGTGCTATTGCCGTACCAGGCGGAGATGCAGCCAGTCAGGATGCTCTCCACAGTGCAGGTGTAGAACCGTGTGAGGATGTGGCGGTTCATTCCAAACTTCCTCAGCCGTCTCAGGAAGAAAAGGCGCTGATGAGCCTTCTTCACAACGACTTCAGTGTGGACGGACCATGTGAGTTCCTCTGTGATGTGGACACCCAGGAACTTGAAGCTGCTGACTCTCTCCACTGGTGCCCCATTGATGGTGATGGGACTGTGTTCTCTGTCTTTTCTTCTGAAGTCCACCACAAGCTCCTTTGTCTTACTGACGTTGAGGGAGAGGTTGTGCTCCTGACACCAGTGTGTCAGAGTGTGCACCTCCTCTCTGTAGGCTGTTTCATCATTGTCAGTGATCAGACCTACCACCGTCGTGTCATCAGCAAACTTAATGATGGCATTGGAGTTATGTGTTGCCACACAGTCATGTGTGTACAGGGAATACAGTAGTGGGCTGAGAACACAGCCCTGCGGGGCTCCAGTGTTGAGGGTCAGTGATGAGGAGATGTTGCTGCCTATTCTAACCACCTGGCGTCTGCTTGACAGGAAGTCCAGGATCCAGCTGCACAGCGAGCTGTTTAAGCCCAGAGCCCGGAGTTTCTCATCTAGCTTGGAGGGCACTATGGTGTTGAATGCTGAGCTGTAGTCTACAAACAGCATTCTCACATAAGTGTTCTTTTTTTCCAGGTGGGAGAGAGCAGTGTGTATTGTAGATGCAATGGCATCATCAGTGGAGCGGTTGTTACGGTAAGCAAACTGCAGCGGGTCAAGATTGAGTGGTAATACAGAGCAGATGTAATCTCTGATTAGTCTCTCAAAACATTTGCTGATGATGGGGGTCAGAGCAACAGGACGCCAGTCATTTAAACAAGTTATTTTCGATTGTTTTGGAACAGGCACAATGGTGGATGTTTTAAAGCATGTGGGGACTACAGACAAAGAGAGGGAGAGGTTGAAAATGTCCGTAAAAACACCAGCCAGCTGGTTCGCGCACGCTCTGATGACGCGGCCCGGAATGCCGTCTGGACCCGCGGCTTTGCGGATATTCACCCGTCGGAATGATCGGGTTACATCCGCTACAGAGACGGAGAGTGAACTAACCTCTGTAGCTTCGGCCGTGAGAGCTCTCTCCGCGAGGGCGGTGTTATTTCCCTCGAAGCGAGCATAAAAAGTATTTAGCTCATCTGGGAGAGAGGCAGCGGTGTTCATGGCGGAGTTTTTATTCCCTTTAAAGTCCGTGATGATGTTAATTCCCTGCCACATGCTTCTAGAGTTGGTGGTGTTAAACTGTCCCTCAATCTTACTCCTGTACTGGCGTTTTGCTGTTTTGATAGTTTTTCGGAGGGCATAACTGGCTTGTTTATGCTCCTCCGCGTTCCCGGAATTAAAAGCGGAGGTCCGCACATTAAGTGCTGCGCGAACATCGCTGTTGATCCACGGCTTCTGATTCGGATAGATTCGCACAGTTCTGGTCGGAATCACTTCCTCTACACACGTTCTGATGAAGCACATTACGCTATCAGCGTAAAGCTCGATGTCGTCATCAGAGGCGGACCGGAACATCTCCCAGTCCGTGCGATCAAAACAGTCTTGTAGCGTAGAGTCTGATTGGTCCGACCAGCACTGGATCGTTCTGAGGGTGGGTGCTTCCTGTTTCAGTTTCTGCCTGTAAGCGGGCAGAAGCAGAATGGAAGAGTGGTCCGATTTTCCAAATGGTGGGCGGGGGAGGGATTTGTAGCCATCCCTTTTTGTATGTTATTATTTGTATATTGTGTTGTGTGTAATTATGTCTATATTAGATTTTAAATTGTGTTGTGTAAATCTGAAGTTTATTGTAAATTGGTATATGTCTCATCACTGTCATGACTGCTATGTTGCTCGGAACTGCACCCAAGAATTTCACACACTATTGCACTTGTGTATATGGTTGTGTGACAATAAAAGTGATTTGATTTGATTGCTCTCTTGACATCGGCCATTAAAAAACCCATACTAGTCGACCACTAGTAGACATAATCCTAAACCACCTTGAGTCAACTTAAAAATGCACAGCTTTGCACATTCCTAATGCCCAAAATCTCACACTACTGGTACATGTAAATACATTCACAGGAAGGCTACAGAAACCTACGGTGTGTTAGAACATGAAGGGTTTAAATACGCACTGAGCAAGTAGAACAGACACTCCGTTATGAACAAGCCTGGTAATAGAATAGGACACAGGTTAGGATCAACAAGGGATAAACCATGTCCATTGTGGCCCAGGATGAATATAACAATAACGTAAAACAATAATGTGTACAAATAATAATCCCTCAAAGACATCATTGAAGTAAGGGAAAATAATGGTTATTTTTTCTTTTTTTAATCCCCTTTTCTCCCAATTTGGAATGCCCAATTCCCACTACTTAGTAGGTCCTCGCGGTGGCGCGGTTACTCACCTCAATCCGGGTGGCGGAGGACAAGTCTGGCTGGAGTCACTCAGCACACCCTGGATAGTCAGCGTCAATACTCACTGAGCTACCCAGGCCCCCCGAAAATAATGGTTCTTTAAAATAATTATTGGTTTCAACAGTGATATTTAAAGGTGATGTAAGCGATGATAGCTGCTCTAGAACTTCCACTAGACTTAGCCGTTTAATTAGACGCACCCCCCTCTTTCCAAAGACAAGCACAGAGATCGTAAATATCAGAGACAGAACAGGACAGCATGTCGAATATTTGAGATCAATTAATGCAGAATACAATTAATCCAAAAGCACAGAATGTTTTGGCAACAGGTCATCAGAGATTCATTACCTGGCTTGAAGGAGCTGGAGGAGGTGGGGAGCGTCTGGAGAGAACGGCTGACGTTCTGCTTCATGTCATGGTTCAGTGTTCGTGGTGATGACCCCAGCCAGCTCGGCTCCTCCCAACTTCTCCGTCCTGATTGGTCGGCTTTAGTGGGGCTGGATGGAGCACTAAGAGCTCTGTCGTACATCTAAAACAAACCATACTCAAATATACACTAATAACATAACTACAGCTACAGTGCTGTTAACAAAGAATTTAGTTATAATGTTAGTAAAGTTTATTTGCACTAAAACATTCATCCATCCATCTTCTGTGGCCGCTTGTCCTATGTAGGGTCGTGGGTAGAGCTGGAGCCTATCCCAGCTGTCTCGGGCCGAAGGCAGTGAAACACCCTGGACAGGTGGCCAATCCATCACAGGGCTAACACACACAGACATACACATTCACACTCTCACCTACGGGCAATTTATAGTTTCCAATTCACTTGACCTGCATGTTTTTGGACTGTGGGGGAACCAGAGCACCCGGAGGAATCCCAGGCAAACACAGGGAGAACATGCAAACTCCACACAGAAAGGCCCTGGGTGAGCTGGGACTCAAACCAGGGAACTTCTTGCTGTGAGGTGACAGTGCTACCCACTGAGCCATCGGGCTTAAACATGTTCCAGTACTCACTCTTTTGACTGCCAGAGTGGCGATACCAAGCATGGCTGCACCCCCGACTCCCAGCACCAGCTTTGCATTGGAGAGAACAAAGTCAATCGCCGTGCCAAGCCCATTATCATCTTTCTTCCCCTTACGATCTCCGTTCACTCCTGCCATCGATCTTTCAATCCCTCACTAAAGAGCAAGAAAGGGGGAAGAGAGAGAAATTGATTTTCTCATCACCTAAAACTGGTAACCAATGGAGCTTATCTGCAGCATACTGAGTCCCATAACACGTTATATCAACAAACAGCTTACCTTAATCCACTTGATATTATCACATATCAACTGTCAAAACATCCTGAACTGAACCCTATATATACACTCACTGAGCACTTTATTAGGAACACCAGTACACAAACGTATTCATGTGATTATCTAATCAGCCAATAGTTTGGCAGCATTGCAATGCATAAAATCATGCAGATACTGGTCAGGAGCTTCAGTTAATATTCACATCAACCATCAGAATGGAGAAAAAAATGTGATCTCAGTGTTTGACCGTGGTATGATTGTTAGTGCCAGATGGGCTGGTTTGAGTATTTCTGTATCTCCTGGGATTTTCAAGTACAACAGTCTCTAGAGTTTACTCAGAATGGTGACAAAAACAAAAAACATCCAGTGAGCAGCTGTTTTGTGGACTAAAACACCTTGATGAGAGGTCAACAGAAAATGGCCAGAATGTTTCGAGCTGAATAGAAAGGCTACTGTAACTCTGGTAACCCCTCTGTACAATTGTAGTGAGCAGAATAGCATTTCAGAATGCACAACATGTCAAACCTAGAGGCGGATGGGCTACAACAGCAGAACACCACGTCGGGCACTTTATTGGGACCACGGTGTTCCTAATAAAGTGCTCAGTGAGTGTATATTCCCTAGTTTTATATAAAATATCAAGGTACACAAACCAACCGATCACCATTTCTCAAAAACTAGACAACAAAATAAGACAGACAAGACTTGGGATCTGCACAAGTAATCAACGAGTACTCATTCTGCACCAGCTAGTCGACTATTAAAAACACTACTCGAATAAAGCAAATAGATTTTTCTTTATGCATTTGCCGGCCGTGAGCAGTGCTGAATACTGTACTTTCCCTCTGAATCTCTAACCAAATCTCAGTTACAATTGAGTCCAGTGGGGGGCGCTGTTAATGTGTGTCATAGAGGTGTTAGATGAGAGAAGATGATATGCTAAAATATGCTTTTGAAAGCAAAGCCAAGTGTTCCACTAGCAATACTTGTAATATTTTGATTCTTTTTTAATTCTACTCTATTGATATTCGGTTCTTGTTGGAGTCATGCAAACCAGTGGACGAGGATCTGCTTTTATGCTGGAAAGAAACTGCGAAGCAGTACGAGAAACTCAGAAGCTTATCAGACCAGTGTGTGTGTGTGTAGGATAGTTCACCCAAAAATGAAAATTCTCCCATAATTTACTCACCCTCATGCCATCCCAGATGTGTATGACTTTCTTTCTAAACAACCACAGTGGATGTGCAAGTCAAGAGCACGCGCTCTTGTATGAGGAGGTCTGGAGATACTTGCATTTGTATAACTCGAGTCTGAAGGAATATAAAGACATCTTTATGGGTCGAAACTCCTGAAGAGAAAGTACGGTGTCTCGTAGCAGTAGTAGCGTGCATGCGCCAACCACCTGTGTATACGTGCACAGTTATATGGAGTATATTTTGTCAGGCTCGCGTTCGACTGTATGAGACGCTGAGCGTTCGTGTCAAAATGGAAGTATTTCAGCATTGGTTTCTATGTTTCTAAGCTTTTAATTTATGAAAATCAATTACTCATTTTTTGTGGGTTAGAGTCCTCGACTACAAAATAATTAGTAAAACCACATCCCTAGACAACACTCTGTACCCGCTAGTGGTCAAACCGTCCGGTAACGATGAACGCAGAAGGCCTTGACCCACCTCCTCTTCTACACCAAACCCCCCAGCCCGCTGCTGAGGAAAAATTGGCCTCTCTTCAGCGCGTCCTCCCTCTCTTCCAGGGCGTTGAAGGTCTGACAGCGGCGAAACTCACGAGTCACAGCGCGCCGGTAGTAGTCGCGGTCGGTGTACTGTAGGTGTCGCCCTGCACGGAGCAGCGCTCTGTACAGCTGCAGCACGGCACTACGGGACCAGACGCCCATCAGGGAGAGCTCAGAGCAGACAGAGAAAGACGTCTCGCACACACCTGGAAAAAGACAATGTCTTACCAATTAAAAAATACCAAATATGACAGGCAACATCACTGTTAGGATTACATAGCTAACAAACTAAATGTGATTAAATGGCTTATAAGATGACGTATAGGGATCAGGATGTTGGGACGAGGTACAGTATATCAAAGGGCTTGTTCTTTTTCTTTTTTAAATAGTCAATAGTCTTTAGTCACCATCTAGTTTCCATGTAGTTTCCCAGCAAATCCATGATCCATGTCTTTCAGTTATTAATAATAATTATTTTAAAAAAAAAGTCTAATAAGAAACCAAGGAGATTGACAGCAGTGAGTGCTCTGGTTATTAATGATGTCTTAATGTTATCAAATATGTAAATAGCACACACAAAAAAGCTGTCACACCCAAATTCCTTTCAATTCTCTTTAAACAAGGAATGATCCACATATACATGTGTCTATTACAATACAAATAAAACCACAAATTTAACAAAACCAATGCATGCAAGTCTGCTTTCTTCAGAATATACTAAGTTATTTGAACCAATAATGTCTCATGTCCCTCTGTGAAAGGTGTCAAGGGTAAACCACTGTTTAGTATAGACCACGTGGTTTATTCAAGTCTTAAACACACATGACGTTTTTTTTTTTTTTTTTTTTTTTGGCATAAATGGATGCACTGAGGAGACAGTTGCTTTCAATACACCACCTGCGACTGATTTTCTCTTCAATAAAGCCTATTCCACAGCTAATGTTTATACAAATCAGTCTAAATGAATATATATTACACTTTGGACTTATAACATGCCCAACAGGGAACAGTTCAAGTAAATCGGTAAAAAAAAAAAAAAATTAAAAAAAATAAATAAATAAAAAAGAGACATTCATGAAAAAGAGCTGCAGCTATTGACATGCTACCGGTTAGCTAGCCACATCTCCAATGACCTTTTATAAATGTGGATATATTTGAATACTCTAAACCTCTGGAGTCCCAAAGGCTTTATAAACTCATGCTAATGTTTAATAAACACCATAACTCACGTTTGAATGTGTGTAGCAGTTCAAGGGTGGAGGTTGATTAGCCTTCAGTGCAGAACACTCAACGGCGCTCCGGAACAGAACGTAATTTACTTCCGGACTGACCGCCCTTCAGTTTGTATTAAGGAAGTCTAGTATATGAAAGGCCATTCAAGACATATTTTAAACTTTACTCTCACACGCACTATCAAAGCGTTCATTCACTAGTAAGCTATCTACCTAGACAGCATATTTGAGCACTTATATTTCCAAGCTTTCCTATACTAATGTTGTCTAGACAGCTAGAAACCTCGTTTGGTTTCGAGACACTGCCAGGGTGTTTAACACTTGTGCGTCAATAATAATAATTTAAAAAAAAGTTACTCAGAGGACAAAAATGTCCCCGTCAAAAAACGGCCATAAAAATATTATTTATTAATATTATTTTCCACTTTCACTGACTTAGATATTTTAACCAACATCAGTCCTGACCATAACTACCAAATATTCATTCATTTTCAGGATTTTATCACTTTAAATCCCAGTTTGTTTACATAATGCCACTGTTGTTTTTTACACACACACACACAAAACACACTCTGACATCCATACCATTTATTCAATTGGCCTGCAGTGCTCTATTAATACAGCAAACAGATAACAGGGAAAAAGCATGTATTTGCTCCATAGGCTAAACATGAGAAAAATGGCGCCATCTTGTGGAAAATATTTAAAAAAATTTAATTTTGAAGCCAGGACTCCAGAAAGAAAGCATAATATCATCGAATTTGATTTTATGCTTTAATGACACTGGGATCAAATATTGCACTTTTAATGGGTTTCAATGGGGACATTTTTGTCCTGAAGGTCCTGAGTGTAACTATTTTGTGTACACAGTGTATTAAGATGTATTATAGGAACTGAGGTTGAAAAATCAAAAATCCCCCCAAAATACACACCTTTTGCTAAATTTATGCTGTTGGCATTAACACAGACAAAATGATCAAAAAAACAAAAATGAAAAAGACAAAAATGTCCCGAAGGGTTTAAAATGCTCTGTAAAATCTGTATAATATCTTTAATCTTTTTTTTTATTATTATTATTTACATTGGTTTAATGATGGTTTAACACTATAGAAGCAATTGTATTAAACCAAAAATAATAAGAGGTTGTTTCTTTCAACAATATGAATAATTTAAATAAAGCTATATGAAAAAATAATATTTACCCATGAGATACTTTAATCAATGAGTGAAAGTGTCAAGTAACAGGAGGATTACTGAGATCATGTGATTCTAACATGGCCGCCCCCATGTGCGGACCCTCTCCATGTAGAATAAAACAGCTTTTATAAGATTACTGATATGACTGGAGTCTTCATTTTAATGTGAGTGGTCATGATTTCCTACATATATTGCAAAATTACAATTCATGTTTTTAGGAGTTAAACCTTTTTAATGAGGAAGAAATTACTTAGTACACCTTTAACGTAGGCTACTTAGTAATGTAGCACATGACACAAAGAAGCCTTCCACAGCAAAGCTTAATGCATGCTAGGTAGCAGTAGATTTAATCTATTAGACAACATCACCTTGCTTTAATGTGATAGAATAAAGATCCAGAGCTGCGCACGCACGTTGCACAAAACACAATGACAGCAAGAATCAACAGATAATTTTTTTGATCATGAATGGTTCATTTTGAGAAGAAAATGAACTTCAGAATTCACAAAACGAGAAGTTCTTAAACATAACAACAAAACTAACAATAAAAACGCTGTAAATAAACCTGCAAAAAGTGAAACCATGCAAGCTCATTAATTATTCATTAATTATTCATGCTGGGAACACCAGCTTTGAAAAAGATTTCATTTACCTGTGAAATTTACTCAGACAGCAAATACATATGACATGGTTTTCTACTTTAGGATTGGTACATGATTATGCATTGTGAAGATAACAAACAATCATAAATAATATTTACTTATAAACTAGAGAATTAATTTTCACATGTTTGAATTGAGTACAATTGTAGAAATGTTTTCAAGTTCACACTAAAACTAACTTATTCAATGTAGAAAGTAGGCCTACTTAATCTTTTCTGCTATATTTACTTCATCACAAAATCATTTTTCCAGTGTAAACTACATCCTTCCAGGGACCCCTACAGTATCTTAACAGATCCACAGACCTCTGGTTGAAAACCATTAAAAAAGATGTTCCTCTCTCTCTCACACACACACACACACACACACACACATATATATATACATACAGTATATTATAGCATCATCCACTGAGATCACGTGTGACCAGCAGCACTATATAAATCACAGTTATTGTTCACCAAGAGCACATGCAATTTCACTAAAAACAATTAGACCTTGCTCACGTGATACATATGAATAACACACTCAATACACTCTTTGTTCAGATACCATGAGACACTCACATATGACAAAAGCTCAAGCAAAGGCTAAGTGACATCCACACCACACAATAAGTCACATGACATTTTGTAGGTTCCCATGTCAGTGAACTACTCATCCTCATTACTCTCCCACCAACTGATGTCAGCCTTTACAGGTAACCTGATAACAGTGAGCACCAGAAACATTACAAGTAACCCAAATGCTTCAGTTACACTAAACTGTTATACTTTGATATCCTAAACTAATGCTTGAGATTATAAAGCAATAATGTGCTAATTCAACTTTAAGCCTAACAACTGGCAGTGCAAGGACAAGATTCACATGAAGCAGGTATTTGAATGATTTTAGGAAGTGAATTCAGAAAGAAGATGTGCATGACTAACGCATGATATCACGAGATACATTGAATTAATAATTTTGCAGTTTCCTTTTGGGAAGATAAATATACTGTAGATAACAAGAACATTTTTATGCACAGTTTCAAAAAATGTTAAGAGGATACTAGTAAGAATCAAATGCAGCCTCCATGTAGAGAGTCTAGAAAGCTCAACTTATACAGAAATGGCTCTAAAATAAGTATGCTAGGAACAAATATTTAGAATTAAATAGAATTATCAAAAATCTGAAATTTGAAAGAATTAATGATTTTACTAAGCAATAAGATAAGTACACTTGTAGTATCACAGGTCTTGAACTAAGTTTTGTAATTAATTTCTAGCATGTAAAGAAAAGGAATGTCAGTGTGGCAATCTGCCTGTTACACAGTCAACCTCTATTGGGAGACAGGAAATTAAATTCCTTAATTGGAATCACTAGGTCCAGATTACTGCCCTCTTGTTTATTCACTGCAACAAAAACCTGCTGCACTCTAGCTCTCACCACATTGACCAATCTACACATACTTCAGAAGTCTTTACAGCCCTGAGGTAAGTTGAACATTTTCCATACTGGTAATTTCATGTTGTTTAATATTTCATAACTTATATGTAATGTTTGTTTGATATGGATTAAATGGTGTAACCATATGTACCTGACTGCCAAAGCAGTTCAACTTTGAATAACTCGGTGGCTTGTACAGTATTGATAAATAAAAATATCACATAAATACCTTTTTTATGATTATTTTTATAGCATTGAAATGAAGTAAAAAGGTTTTTACTGTAAATCAGTGTACCACTCACAGAAATGCACTAGTTTGTTAGTGTACAACAAAAGTACTATGTATAGTAAAATATATATTATTGGATAATGGCCTGAACATTTCCACTATGAATCAGATACAGACAGTTGTGTAAGCCTATGTCTATGTCGTTAACACCTAATAAAGTTATATAACGATTTTACCCTTTGCTTTTAGTAAATATTTCCAATTTATGTTTTTTTTTTTTTTTAAACAGTACATTCACCTCCCAACTCAGTATTTTCAAGATGAAAATGTAATGGATTTTTCTAAGAGCTACACTGAAAATAATAGCACTTTTTAAAAAAAATATTTTTTTTTTTTGGTCCACAAATATTTTAAAATCTCAACATATGCAGCAGAAACAGAATACATACACATATTATGTTGTTGTATTGTTTTTCTCTATATTTTTGTTAAAAAAAAAAAAATTAAATGCTGTAAAACTTGTTAAAGAACATTTTACAAATACAGTTTAATAAAAATAAACCCTTGCCTCAGTGAAAGGGATAAAAAAAAGTTGTATTTCTAAATATAACATTTCTTAAAATATTTTTGGAGAGGCTGTCCATGTACCATGTATTATTTCTAAGCAGTTATGTTTCTCAGGTCATTAATAATGCAAAAATAAAAAAAAAATGTCATTATGTAAATCTGCAAAGACAGATATTGTGTTTTTTTATCTCATATTTTTTATTTTGTGTTATATTATTACTCCAGAGTCCAGACCTGTGTGTAACACTATTCATTGAATTTATTTTAAAGACTATCTGTCTGGAAAACCTATTTGCTTAGGTGTTGCACCAATTCAAAGTGAACAAATTCAGCAGACCACTAATCACCTAATCAAGGTAGCTACTTAGGGTGAACTTCCATTTGATCAGGGCCCATAAATGTAAGAAAGAAAGGCCAGAATTACAGAGGCATGATGTGGTTAAATTAGCCAAAATCAAATTATACAACTAGGGTCATGCAGCATGAGACATACTCCCATGACAACTGGCATTAGAAATACCATGCTATACTCATTATGGCCACATGGTAAAAAGTAGCGAGACAGAAGTTAATTTGGAGTATGTGCATGGGACATCATGGTGCTCATCCTTAGATATATTGTATTCCTTTGAAACATGATTGCAAAGTCAAAGTCCACTCCATCACCACTTACTTTTTGTGCTGGAAAAGGAAACGTAATGAAGTTATTTGATTACAACTTAAAAAAAAAAAAAAAAAATCATGTGCCACAATGCACTGGTGGTAATCATTCAAACATAGTACTAAACAGGGGCGGATTGGGAAGAGAAATCGGCCCTGGATTTTACATAGATACATAAAAGTATTAAAAAAATAAAAAGTAAATTTTTTCCCATCTACAATGAAATCAAGAGAAGAGACTGTGTGAGAGAGGATGTTGTTAAATTCGATTGGTTTGTTAAGTCGCCTTTTTACTGTCTCCAACGACTGTCATATTTCTCCCCCAGTGGCATTCGCAACCTGGTCAAAGAATCATGTTACAATAACTACACTTTTGCTAAATGAATTTCCTGGTGAAATGAACACTAGAGGCGCTAAAGCAACAATTACTTTTATCCCCTTTAACTCAAATCACAAGTAAAACGGCAGATTATCCGTTCATAAACACTTACTTTTTGCTCTGTTCCTCACACAATGCTATCTTAAAACATATAAACACTTTTACTATAGCGCATGACTCATTTTAACGATTGCATTACAAAACCAACTACTTTTACAAGCTTGTTTAAGTGTGATCAAATTGCACGGTAGCTCAACTGATAGTGTTGCATATGCGATACAAAGCACTGGGGTATGAGTCCTGAAGAGCACACAAGTCCACACGTGAGCCGAAAGTGTTATACAAGCACCACAAAATCACATAGTTGCTTCAGAAATTGTGTTTTTCATCTCACATTTGTTAGGTTTATGTTTAAGGTTTAGGGTAGGGAGGTCGGCTTTGTTGATTTAAATCTTGATAGAACATTAACCTTAAAAACCTCATCTGTTTGGGAGAACATTTCATTCGCTTTTAGTGCCACACAGTGGAAATTTTACTTCTGAAATGCCCTGAGACGCGTAATGAACCACATAATGTTATTTTCGAAAAATGTTGCCAGTCACGCAAAGTTCGTTGCATGGAAGAATGCACTCACGAATTGCAATGTTAGAGCACCCAGCCCCTTGAGACATAGAGAAAGATAAAAAAATAAATAAAAAATAAATAAATATCAAAATAAGATTTGGAGAAAGCTAGTAATGTTGCTGGTTTTGTGAATTGTTTTCTGAGGTTTGCTACCAAACCTTGCTGTTCAATAAAATAATTCATATTTACTCAGATTCCATTATTATTATTATTATTATCATCATCATCATTGCTGGTTTTGTAGTTATTATTATAATTAATAGTTGCCTAACAACTACAACAACAACAATAATAATTCAGCAAATAGGGAGTAGAAATTCATAGAGATGATTTAAATATTAAGTCAAATAGGAAATAAATGACATGTACATATTTGATTACAAAAGCCTTTTGTTTTATATATATGTATATTTGCTATGTGAATGATCATTTTTGACTTCATAACTGTCCAATCTGTAGCAGGTGTTTAGAATAAAGTTTAGGACAAAAACCATTAGTGTTTCTCAGTTCGTGCTCATAGTTTTGAATGAATACATCACATTCAGTCGGTCAGTCACAAACGGTCTAGTCGCACAAATATTTCAACATATCCGAAGCTCAAATCAGATCCGAAATTCTGCCTCTGCAGATGGTCGGAACTCCACACAGAAATGAACCCACTCCATTTGAAATGACTGACCTTTGGTCTGTCATCTGTCGTTTGTTGGATGCAGTGAAAAGACAGCTTCAGTCCAGTAAGATGAAAAAAATTATCTGCAAAAATGTAGTGAGTACTTTTCAAGTTTAAATAAAATTGTAAGGAGTAAAAAGTACTATTTTTTCTTTGGAAATGTAATTAAGTATAAGTACAAGTATTCCATTTAAATTGCACTCGAGTAAAGTACAAATCCAAAAAAATTAATAATAATAATACTTAAGTATAGTACTTAAGTATTTTACTCAATTACTTTACACCCCTGCACATGACTTATGAACTGCACTACACACCCATCCAATGCAATACACTGTATAAACATTTGTGTTTGAGATCTTTCAGTCTTAGCTTAAAGTTATACCACTTGCATTTATTCATTGTATTATACACTAACAACATGTGCATATACTGTCTTCGAAAACAGTCTATTCAGCTTTATCATATTGACTAAATTTTTGTATCTTGTCCTCTTTTTTTTCAGGATGGTGCTACTTGATTATCCCATTCCAGAACTGGATGTTACTCTGCAAGAGGCTAGCCGGGTGCTTCAGCTCACTTTAATTCCCGAGCAGTACCAACACTTTAAATATGCCCTCTATCAGCAGAGAGATGCACTCGAGCAAGCCCAAGAACATCTGAAGGCACATGCCTCTGGACGTGAGAACTGGGTGACTGAGGATTTCAAAAAGCGACTGCTTTCCTGCTATGATCCCCTGCCTACTTCCACAGCTATCCCTTCCGTCCTGCCCTCCACTAATCTAAAGGGGGAGTGCATACAGATAGAGAGGGCTACAGCTCTACTGTGGGCGGTCGGTAAGCTGTACAGTGAACCTTGGCTGGTGGAAGGTGATGTCCCAACTGAGCGAACACAACAGTCACAGGCTTTCGCGGCTAGTCGCCTACCAGGCAAGAGCCAAGATGAGCTAAAGGTGAAACTATGTTCCTGATTTTTTTCTTTTTTTTTTTCTTTTTTTTCAGTAGAGCTGTTAAGTTTGTAATTCTTAAACCTGAAAAATAATTCTAATTCAAGCCACTTGAGACTTTCACGTTGTTGTTCTGCAACATAAATTATACACAGTCATACCTAAAATTTCCAAACCGCTTAGCTTTTTTTAAGTTGCTAACAAATTACTAAATAATGATTGCAACTACCACAGTGATGTAAGTTTACGTGATTGTCGAATCTGAGATTCGCTGTAGTCATTGTAGTCTTTTGTACCACCTTGTTAGCAAATAACATTTAAAAAGCACACAACAGCTTCAAAATTCACATCTTAAGTATGACCATATGACTTTTAATTTAATGTTAACCACAAACCTTTTTTTTTGTCTCATTTAACATTAAAAACTTTACCTAAAAAACACTATTCTAAAGCCCAATGGAAATTCCAGAGAGAACCCATGGTGAATTAGCCTTCTTGGTTGGCCTAAAAATTGATGTAATGATTTTATAAACAGCTCTATTGTAAATGTAACAGTGTACAACAACACATGCAACTGTTAACTATTAACTAATGGAAGGGCTTTCAAACTGGGATCACCCCCGCAAGATGATATGGGGTTTGCAGAACATTTTAAAGGGAATATTAAAAGATTTTACAAAATAAAATAAAAAATTTTGAAAAAGAAAGAAAGAAAGAAAAAGAAAGAAAAAAAAACTTTTCCTCAGAGAGTAAAAATGGGTCAGTGTACATAAAAATTTATACTGTAGCTGCTTTTATAGTTTAGAAAAGGGGTCCCTCGCAAAGGAAACATCATAAATGAGGGTCCTTGGCATTAAAAAGATTGAAAACTCCTGAACTAATGCATACTCTGAATGCACTGTAAGTTGCTTTGGATGAAGCCATCTGCCAAATGCATTAATGTAAATGTAAACTTGTTTCCCAATAGGATGAAGTCATTTTTAGATGTACTTGCTCACCTTAATGAAATGTTTACTTACCTTCATGTTCCAGATATACCAAGACAGCCTTCATGCCATATTGACTTGTCAAGGGGGTATATTTCCAATCCAAATTTTAAGGCAACCAAGTTCAGGGGAATCTCTGTCTCCTTTACCTCTCAATAACATCTATGCCCAATTGGTCCATGCACTGAGTCACCCAGCAGCAAGCCCTGATCAAGACCCATCTATTATTTGTGGTCTGTCTTCTCTTCATCGTCAAGCCTGGCATGCTGTAAGAATGAATATCTTAAAAGAAAAGGGCGAAGCAGCAGCATCGCTGCAAATATTGGAGAGCGCAGTTCTGGCCCTGTCCCTGGAAGATTGCCCAGCACCAGCTAATCTTGCAGATATACTCAATGCTGTCCGCCTAGGAGAAGGAGAAGGCAAATGTTTGAGATACTATGATAAGGTATGTAAAAAGGGGGATTTTTATGATTAGCACTTTGAAAATTATTACAGTGTAGTTATATCTGAATTGTTCATCCAAAAATGAAAATTCTATCATCATGTACTCATGTTATTTCAATCTCGAATGAATGTTAACCTCAGTCACCATTCATTTATATTTAGTCATTTAGCAGATGCTTTTATCTAAAGCAACTTACAAATGGATTCACTTTTAATTCACCATTCACTTTCCATTCAGTTTCATTGCATCATTTCCTATGTGGCTAACAATTGGCCTAACATTTCCTTTAGTGATTTACAGGTGACTTTCATTTGGAACATGAGGGTGTGTAAATGAGAAAAAGCACATTTATTTTTGGGTGAACTGTCCCCATTTAGAAGTTGCTGATAGGTTGCCGTCATAATTTGTGAATTTGTCAAAAAATACTTGTATGCTTTTTAAATAAGATAAAAACAAATCAAGATTTATAGATTAAAAAACAATTGACTGTAATATTCAGATAAGAATGGCAGGATGACAAAACTATTGAACTTCTTCATCAACAGGTGGTAAACTTGGTGGTTTTCAAAGATGGTCAAGCAGGAATGTTGTTCGAGCATAGTGCCCTGGATGGAATGGTAGCTGGACTTGTGGTTGAACGTCTATGGCAGCTTTCAGAATCCCAAAACATAGAAACAATTAAAACCCAGACCAATGAGTTATCTCCCCCTTCAAATGCTGGTTCGCTTCATCCTAAGCCTCTGAAAATTCCACTTGAAGGCATAACCTTACCAGATCAGTCTCCTTCTAGCTTACTACATACAACCCAATCTGTCCTGACTTTTGAAGTTTCATCTTATCCAGATGTGTTCACCACCTTAAGGGGTCACAGAGGTTTATATGATGCATGGATTAATTTCACTTTGCAGCTGTCCCTCAGGCAAACACTTGGGGAAGTAGCTACTAGCCTTATCATGGTGACACCAACTCACATGCGTCACTTCAAACATGGTCGCTGTGATCCCACTTACTCAACCACTGTGGGATCTTTCCAGCTTGTTACAGCTTTGGCATCCTGCATTGGTCCAGACAACATTCCGCTGTACACAAACAAGCTTTTTCATCTCTTTCATCTAGCTTTTTTAGAGCACAAAAATCTCATAAAAGCCACAAAAGTTGGCCTTGGTGTAGGGCCTCATATAGCAGCACTGCGCAGACGTATGTCTCAAGACAACCCACTCAAGAAATTTCTGGATCCTTTTGGATGCCCATCCATCTACTTGACTGGATCCGATCTGATGGAGGGAGTTGAGTGTGCTGTTGGTAACGTGTACGCTACAGATCAGCTGGCTGTCACATACCTAGGCAGGAAGGACAAAGTACGTCTTGTGCTTAATGGAAAGGGTACTTTTGCAAATGTCTTGGAAAACCTCAAAGAAAGACTTGAGCTCAATCTAAAAGTAGTATTGCTCCTGGCATTAAGGTACGCCATTGCTGGTCAGATGGGAGCCATTGAATGTCTACTGCAAGACAACGAAGACAGATCTCCAGTGGAAGATGTAGCAAGAGTTGCAGAGCAAAAACAAAGACAAAAACAAAACAAAACAATGGTCCAAGCCTCTCTGGCTTCAGACAGTACTCATGAAATCAAGCCAGATTTCATTTTGGTGATTCATGGTGGGGCAGGTGAGGAAATGATGTTGAATCACAAGGTGACTGGGGTCATCGAATTTGCCCTTCAAACAGCTCTAACTCTTGGAGCACAAGTGCTTAGTCATGGAGGTAGTAGTCTGGATGCAGTTCAAAGAAGTGTGGTTGCATTGGAGGACTGCTTTTTGTTCAATGCTGGCAAGGGATCAGTATATAACAAGGATGGAGAGCACGAAATGGAAGCCACTATTGTTGATGGACATGGGAAGAACTCTGGATCAGTTGCTTGCCTTCGTAAAGTGAAAAACCCAATAAAAGCAGCCCGTTGTGTTATGGAAAAGAGCATGCACTCATTACTGATGGGAGAAGGTGCAGAGGAGTTTCTGGACAGTCTTGGAGAGAAAGAAACGACACTGAAATCCGAGTACTTTGACACTGATATGAGATACAAGGAGTTGATTATGAAGTCAGGTGCTGGCAAAAATAACCATCCTCAAACTGTTGGTGCAGTTGCACTGGATAAGTGGGGCAAGTTAGCAGCAGCCACATCCACTGGAGGTTTAGTTGGCAAGTGGAAAG
Source organism: Myxocyprinus asiaticus (assembly GCF_019703515.2). Taxonomy (NCBI): domain Eukaryota; kingdom Metazoa; phylum Chordata; class Actinopteri; order Cypriniformes; family Catostomidae; genus Myxocyprinus; species Myxocyprinus asiaticus. The sequence goes on along the minus strand of NC_059357.1, from coordinate 8,264,437 downwards.
GCAGAGTAGGTGACACGGCTATAGTGGGGGCAGGAATATATGCTGATGAGAAACTTGCAGTAACATGCTCTGGCGATGGTGATGCATTCTTGCGCCAAACAGTTGCTCACAAGGTAGCCAGTTTATACAACCTCAGAGGTTACAGTCTCAGACAGGCTTGTCGGGAAGTAATCCATGATGATCTTGAAAACAAGTGTGCTGGAATTATTGCAGTTGAACATCAAGGTGAGGCCGTTATTGAAACCAATGCTGGGGTGATGTTTGTTGGTTCAATGGTCAATGGCATTCCTCGAACTGAGGTTTTGAGGCCTATGAAGAGCTTTTCAAATGTAATTTGGGAGACAGATGAATTGGTAGCTCACTTACAGTCTAATCCTTGGACCCCAGGAGCCACGGTCCTCACTCGAAAGACCCTAAATGGGCCTAGTAGCATCTTTCAGTTAGTGGTACCTGACTACATAACAATGATGCAGGGGGCAAAGACAGTTTCTAATCTACTATGTGAGAAGCTTGGTGTGCATCGCTGTGCCCTTGTGTCCATGCCAGAACTTGACAAGCCTGCTTACATCAAAGTCTTGCCTCTACATGGCCTAGAACCCAACTGGAAGCCTCACCTAGCAGAGGAAATAGAGTTCAATTCTTATGACCCTGGTTACTGTAGCTCCAAAAGTGGTCCACGTTGTGAAGATACCTATCTTGACCAGTTGCAGGCAAAGATTCGCTCTCGACTCCCAACACCCAATGCCCCTTCTTGCTTTGATTTCCATGGAGAACCCTCTAATAGTGGCCTTTTCCCCCGCATCATCCGCGGTGAAGAGCAACAGTGGCGTGTTTGGGAAGACAGTGAACATGTAGCATTCCTTACTCCATTTCCAAATGCACCAGGCCTTACTGTTCTAGTACCAAGAAAACCACTTACCAGTGACATCTTTCGTCTGGATGAGAGTGATTACACAGCCCTAATTGTGGCAACACGAAAGGTTGCTCATCTTGTGCAAGGAGGAATAAATGCTCGTGGTGTAGCTCTCATTTTTGAAGGCTTTGAAATCGACTATGCCCATGCTAAATTGATTCCATTAGTACCTCAGTCCAATGGCCTAAAGCCTCCAGCTGTGGCTTCTCAGTTCTGCTCAACTTATACAGGATATGTAACATCTATAGATGGTCCCCCTGCCAGCACAGAGGACCTTACAGAGATCTACATGAAGATCACAAAAATTACTCCCTCTCGGTCCTGGGAAAACCCCCAGACTCACGCTACATCAGCCATCAAGAGCAAATGGTATCGCAATCTCTTTCAAATCCAAAACACTCTGTTTCATAGCACAGTAGAGTATTTCCACAATAAATGCAAGTATGCTTATGCATTGACACCAATCACAACTGACACAATTTCCTCTCCAATGGGCCTGGGGTCAGATTCTGAGCCTGTGTTTGTCAACATGCTGGGCCAGAATGTATATTTGGCTGACTCGATGCAATTTGTATTAGAGTACTTTCTGAGGTTTCAGGATGGTCTTCCCGGGGCTTACTATGTGTCACCCAGTTTCAGAGGGGAGGATCCTGATGCTACTCATCTCAACCAGTTCTACCATGTTGAGTGTGAGCTCCTTGGTGACATGGATGCTGCTATGAGTATAGCTGAAAACTATGTTGCCCATTTGACTCAGGCAATGCTAAAGGAACATTCCAACATTATCTTAAATGCAGCTGGTACACTATCCCATGCTCAAGAACTGCTGAGGAGTTTAGATAGACCCCTTCCAAGAGTAACCCTGGACCAAGCCATTCACATAATGCCTTCATCTGATTGCCTCGAGTGGGTTCAGGAGGGACAACCCCATTTTGGCAGAAAACTAACCCGTAAAGGAGAAAAAGTCCTGATTGAGAAGTATGGAGGTGCTGTTTGGCTGACAGAAATGGATCATCTTGGAGTGCCCTTCTACCAGGCATATGTAGAAGGTTCAAGCAGGAGCAAAGCCAAGGCAGCTGACCTTCTCTTTGGATTAGGGGAGACAGTAGGACTTGGAGAACGTCACTCCACACCTGACATGGTTCGAGAGGCCTTACATCATCATGCAGTACCTGAAGACTCATACAAATGGTACATCAACATGCGTAAAGTCATCCCTCTTTCAACAAGTGGATGGGGTATGGGCACAGAGAGATACTTATGCTGGCTTCTGCAGCACAGTGATGTCAGGGACATGCAAATTATACCCAGACTAAAGGCCAAAAAGTACATGCCTTAAAGGGTCTTGGTCATATTTTATATAATGTACAAGGACATTCTACAAAAACAAGGGGCCTCAATTATACATTCTGTATAAACAACATTCACATTCTTTTCCCGCTATTCTCCTCGGCTTACTCTTGCCATTGATTACACTGCATTTTAGTATTATAGTCAAATCATTCATTTTTATTTACAGTATGTCCTCAACAACAGTAAACTGAGGGATGAATTGATTAAAAAATGTAGGCAAGTTTTAAATTTCAGACTATTGTGGTGTTTTCCCCCCATCTTTGTATACTGATTTAGATATGTTTAAAGGGCTGTTAACTCTAATCTCTCCCCCTCCTCGGTCCAAAAATGTGCTTGACACATACCATATATTACACCCACCTGTTATCTCGTAGGTCTCAAAATGTATTTAGTATGGAAACGTGCAGAAAGGGCTATTTTGAATACATATTCTGTTACAGCAGATATCCACAATAAAAATACATTACGCATGCATAATCTAAATATGACCACATTCTGACTCATATTGGAACGTTCTTGTTCATGTAAATTGTTCTCACTCATTTATTAATAAATTCATTAAGTCACTGACTATTTGTATTTTCATCACTAAAAGTAAAAAAAAATCAAGTTAGCACACCGGAGCATGAGCACAAAAAAACTTTCATACGCACGATTGTCAGTTGATGTACGCATAAGGACATTTTTACATCAATTATTGCCTTTATAAATCCTGATTTTTTCCTCAATTTGATGTAGGATCATATCTATTGAATTTAGGATCGAATCTGATCGTACATACGTTTTATAAATGAGGCCCAAGGTATTTATATTTTGAAATACTTGCAGGGTTATAGCTTGACATATAATGTATGGAGTCAATACCAAATAAAATCAAGAAGTTTTAGTAATCATAAGGATATATCAGTTTTGATATTGTGTAAATAATTTTAGCTACACTAAAGATGGTTAAATGTTTTATAATTGTCTGACGATTACAGTTTGCCTAGATTTGAGCTGGCCTTGATATAGATTTGATTGATACACTGTTTGGTGTAAATTAGTATCTATTACAGTTATTATTCTTTATTCTTTGCTTTGGCTTAAGAGAAAACATTTTGTAGGAACAGATAGTCTTTTGGGAGTATTACTGAGTTTAAATACTGCACTCATCAAAACATTGTTGCCTTTCTTTTTCTCTCTCTATTTCTTTACTTCTTCTTTTTTTAACACTTTTTCTTTGAACATTATATGAATTCAAATAGTCTTGCTAATATTTAAAAATCTAATTATAAGATCCTTTTTCATTATTACTTCAATACATGTTTTTCAAAATATAATAATAAAATGCAGAATAAATGACCTTGAATGTCTTTTAATTTGTTTATCATCAACATTAGCACTGAGGTTGCCATGAAAAACCTAATTCATAACAGCATGAAAATCAAATCATTGGGCTGGGCAAAAATATTCAGCATTGACTATGTCATTTTATTCTCATGACCAGAACAAACACTCTCATAGAATACAATAACGTGGGACAAGCTACTTAAAAAATATTTCACAAACTGACAAAAACATTGTCTCTTTCTTCAACATAGCAGACATCTCTCCTGTTTTAGAGGCCAGATTTTGCTATAATGCTCAGATAAATGGATGAAACAGAGGTCTGTTGAAAAGTTCTATTGTCATGTCTGATCTACTGAGAGGTGCCAGCGATCAAAGAACCCATCCAGCCCAGTAAAAATGTGTAAAAGATTAGCTCATATATTTCATTCATTCATTTTCAGTGCTTTACTAAATAGAGCATTAATGTAGGGTGAATCAGTTAAATTGGGCCATCAGGTAAAATGGGCCAGATAAGGTCCTGTAAGAACAGCCAATCATGGTAAATAATTTTAAACTTGACATGTAGGAACTTTGGCATTACCAATTTATTTTACAGAGGTTGGATGAGAAAATTGTAAATAAGTGACCTGACATTATACAGGCTAATTTTCAATAAGGTTTAAATAAGACAAATATGTATAATGATGTATAATGAATTATAATTTAATGGTCTCTATAAGAAAATTAGCTGTGATTTGCAAAGTAACCTAATTGACATTTATATATAGGCTATTTAGTTGCTGGACCATTTTACCAGGAAATAGTAGATAAGGAGCACTAATTTCAGGTAAAGGGGCCACTTCCTAAATTGATGTTTAGGATATATTTTGATGATTCATTTCATTAACACTATTCAACCATCCCAAATTTAAGCCTAGACATGCCATATTTCAATATATTTTAGATATAAGTGTATAAATATTGCCCATAAATAATCACATATTCATACACAACCACCATGTAGACAAATCTCACATAAACTCATAGCCCTTGTAGTGGTAACATGAGAGCTCTGGAGAGAAAAAATTAATTTATTCTCCCAATTTGGAATGCCCAGTTCCCACTACTTAGTAGGTCCTCGTGGTGGCACGGTTACTGACCTTAATCTGGGTGGGGGAGGACACTCCCTAGCAACCGGACCAATTTGGTTGCTTAGGAGACCTGACTGGAGTCACTCAGCCCACCCTGGATTTGAACTTGCGACTCCAGGGGTGGTAGTCAGCGTCAATATTCGCTGAGCTACCCAGGACCATCAAGACTGCTTTTGATAAATTCAACAAAAAAATTTACTAGCAGCTCGTTGCAAGAATCCCCTTAAGGTAAGTTCTACTGGGGAGAACTGAATTCTGTGGGTGCTGTGAACTGAGTTACATTTTGTTGTCAATCTGCTCTACACTGAGACAAAAAAATAAATAAATAAATAAATAAAAAAAAAAAAAAAAAGATTTTTTATTTTTTTTCCGTTTTTGCTCACAATTGTTTTTAAGCAAATCTTAATGGTACAAAATTAAGTAAAATCTACTTCATGACATAAAATTGATTAAAGTGAGTAAATTTAATTTAAACATTTTAGTAAAACAGTAACTTTTACTTACAAATATGACTTACATTTACATGACATTTACATTTATTCATTTGGCAGATGCTTTTATCCAAAGTGACTTTCTTGATTTACTTGAATGATTTACATGGTACTTAAATTAACTTTGTAAAGCTTGGTCACATTATTAACTTCCCCTTCAAACACATGTTTAATCATGTATAATATGACACAAAGAACTCTCCCACAGAGAATCTTAATGCATGCTATGTGGTCTATGAGACAACATTCTCTTGCAAAACTGGTGATAGAAACAAGAGTTACTCAACACTTGGTGCACAAAACATGATCAAGTTGATCATGAACAGGCAAATTTAAGTAGAAAATGAATTTCAGACAAAAAAAAAAAAAAAGGAATTTACCAAACAACAAAATTTACAATAAAAATGGTGTAAATAAACTTGCAAAAAGTGAAATCAGGCAAACTTATTCATTATGCAAGCCCAGTGCATGCTGGGAACACCAACCTTAAAAAAGTTAAGTACAATTTACTTATTTTATTTACCAGTGCAATTTACTCAAAATAGCAAATAAATATGACAAGGTTTTCAACAAAAGATAACAAACAATCATAAATTGTATTTATTTATCAGCCAGACAAGAGCATTAATTTTTACATGTTTCATTGTAGAATTTAATTGACCCGAAATGGTACCCTGGCCAAGATTTACCTCCCACACAACTCGGAGAATCCCCACCAGTTGATCGTCTACCACTCCCAACAGCAAGGCAAATCTCAGAAAAGTGCTCACCACCTACTGGCACACGGGACAGTTCTAACATCTCGTCCTGTGTTTTTGATTCTTCTTAATATTTTCAAGTTCACGCTTAAAGGAACATTCCAGTTCAATACAAGTTAAGGTCAATCGACAGCATTTATGGCATAATGTTGATTAGCACAAAATATAATTTTGACTCATCTGGGTTCCAGTGAGGCACTTATGATGGAAGTGAATGGGGGCCAATTTTTGGAGGGTTTAAAGGCAGAAAAGTTAAGCTTATAATTTTATAAAAGCACTTGCATTAATTCTTCTGTTAAAACTCATGTATTAGTTGAGCTGTAAAGTTGTTTGAATTGTCATTTTAGAGATTAAGGGTTTGTTGACATTATGCCATATTGGCTATTACCTGACACAGAAAACGTTATTGACCGCTTTAGCTGCACTCAAATGCTCTACCACTGAGCTATACCCCCATGCGGAAGCGTAGATGAACTTCACGATATATAATAATCATGACATTTACAAGTTATTCACACTATTTATATCGAAGAGCATAAATGTTAATTTCAATTGCTAAAAACAAACGTTTGTGGTTTCATTTTTTGAATCGCGAAATACCACACTAGCGGGATCTATCTGGACAGAAGGCTGGTTTATTTAACTCTTTTTGCAACCTGAACTGCTGTAACCCGGTTGTACCGGAGGGGAGCGGGTAAGTGCCATGGCTGCCCAGGCACGAGCTCTCGTAGCAGCGCGATGGCTCGCAGACGCCGTCAGAAACAACCGAGTGGGACCAAATTTGCGAATATTAGACACGTCTTGGTATTTACCTAAAATGAAACGTAATGCAAGGGCCGAGTTTCAACAAACCCACATCCCCGGAGCCTCGTTTTTCGACATCGACGGGTGCTGTGACAAAAGCTCCGAGTTTGATCACATGATGCCCACCGAGGGCGAGTTTGCAGACTACGTCGGTAATTTGGGCATAGGGAACAACACGCATGTGGTCGTTTACGATGCCAGCGATTTTGGCTCGTTTTCTGCACCACGGGTATGGTGGATGTTTAGGGTCTTTGGACACAATTCGGTGTCAGTTCTGGACGGAGGGTTCAAGAACTGGCTGCGGGATGGTCATCCCGTTACCGAGCAGTACACTAAACCAGAGCGCACCGAGTTCAAGGCGTGCTTAAACGGGTCATGGGTCAAAACTTACGAGGACGTTCTGAACAACATAAAAACCCAGAAATGTCAAGTTGTTGACGCTAGAGCTAATGGGAGATTTCGTGGAGTTGAACCTGAGCCAAGGGCAAGTAAGTATGGATTGATATTTTCCATACTTGCAGCAAAAATGGCCATCAAGATATTTAATTCTTAATAAAGTTGTTTCTTTAGTCTGGGAAAACATGCACTTTACCCCTTTTTCCTCTTTTGCAAGGACTTTGCACTGTTAACAAACAGTGCATACTCATCTTTTTCTAGTTGAACTAGTGATAGCCTTTTTTATTCTTTGCAGTAATACAGCACAATGGGTAGTTTACTTGACATTTCAAGTAGTAGTAGCTGATTTCTGCAGTGTGACATGCTATACTTAATCTTAAACCATTTTAAACAAAAAGTTTCTAATTCTTGTATTTGTAATTATTATTATTTTACAAATTATGAAATTTGTACAAATGTATTATCACAATTTATGATTATTATGCACCTATATTTTATGACCTGATAGTTCATAAAAAGCATACCGCAGAACTATTTAAAGGCATAGATCACCCAAAAATGATCTTTTACTCACCCTGATGTGTATGACTTTCTTTCTTTTGCTGAACACAAATGGAGATTTTTAGAAAAATATCTCAGCTCTGTAGTTCCTCACAATGCAAGTGAATGCACCAAAAATTTGAAACTCCAAAAAGCACATAAAGACAGCATAAAAGTAATCCATAAGACTCCAGTGGTTAAATCCATATCGTCAGAAGCGATATGATAGGTGTTGGTGAGAAACAGATCAATATTTAAGAGCCAAAACATACTCTATGCAAGTACGTGAACGCAGATGCATCATGCAACGCAAGCTCGATTTCACATGTCGTTGCATTCTGAAATGTGTCAAAGCACAATTCATAACTCAACGCAAGTACGCATTGCATTCTGAATGTTGCCGCAAGGGGCGCTATAGCAAGATTGTCCACTTCTATGTTGAGTTTTCTCTTTAAGCTCAACTACTGTCATGACTGAGCAACAGTTTGTAGAGAATAATGCTGAGCAAGTAAGTTAAAGTCAAAATATTTATAGCAACTTACCTGCATAACTACACATCCAGTTTAATGGCACAGATGTTTGAAGGTAACTGTATAGCCCCCTTGAGCACTGAGGTTTATTCCCACCATTGTAAAGCAAGAACGCATGTTCAGCCAGAATGCTTATTGACAATGCATTGGCCAAGTGATCGCATCAACATTAACGTACTTGCGTAGAGTATGTTTCGGCCTTAAGTCCTTTTTTACTATAAATTCTCCTGCCTGCCCAGTAGAGGGCGATATGCACAAAGAATGCAAATTGCCAAAAACAAAAGAAGAATGTGAAAGTGGAGATTGATAGTAAAAAGGACTTAAATATTGATCTGTTTCTCATCTACAACTATCACATCGCTTCTGAAGATATGGATTTAACCACTGGAGTCATATGGATTACTTTTATGCTGCCTTTACGTGCTTTCTGGACCTTCACAGTTCTGGCCACCATTCACTTACATTTTATGGACCTACAGAGCTGAGATACTGTATTCTTCTAAACATTTCCGTTTGTGTTCAGCAGAAGAAAGAAAGTCATACATATCTGGGATGGCATGAGGGTGGGTAAATTATGAGAGAATTTAAATATTTGGGTGAACTAACCCTTCAGGTCTTTTATCTCCCTTTCTTTTTATCCCAGACACAGAGCCTGGTCATATCCCTGGCTCTGTTAACATGCCCTTTACCAGCTTCATGGACTCAACATCAGGTCTGGAACTTCCTGTAGAGGAACTCACCAAGCTCTTCCAACAGGCTGGGGTTGACCTGCAGAAGCCATTCTGGGTTACCTGTGGCTCAGGTGTGACCGCCTGTCACATCGCCCTCGCTGCTCATCTGTGCGGCCACCCGGGCGTGTGTTTGTACGATGGGGCGTGGGCTGAGTGGTTCACCAAGGCTGCACCAGAACATGTAATTTCTGAGGGAAAAGGAAAACAGCCATGAGCTGCCAATAGCCCTGCATGTTCCCTAGAGATAGTGGGTGAGTTCAGAATGGCATACTAACATACTATTCGTACCATTTCTGCCATAAAGAGTAGTATGGTAGTATGCCATTCCAAACTCAGCCATTTTAAATATTTTCATGAAGCTTCTAAAATGCAATTAAAACCACATACAATGAGAATCAATATGCAGTTTATTTGATATTTTTATATGAATGTAATAGACACAATATTAATTTGATATTGCATACATACCCATGTAGGAGAAATGTATAAACTACCCAACTTTGACAAATTAAGCATTTGATCTGTCACTGTATTCATCTTAACTAATAAAGGATTAGCATGCAAAGTTCTGAATTCGACACTTAATTTTCTACTGTATATTTCTGAATGCAATGTTCTTTAAATATACAAATTTCCCAACACATCCCACATGAAAAAGCATTTGTCTCAACTTATTCATTGGGAATACTGTTCTCACTGCCATCTTATAGAATGTACAGATATTTATAATTATTAACGACAAATATTAATCACAACCTGGGTCATTATCAGAATATGATGACAAACATGTCACTTGACTTTTCAGTCATGAAATAGTCAAGAAACTCCATTTAAAAGGTATCATTCTATAAACTTTTAACCTTTTTTTTTTTTTTCAATTTCAGGCAATTGCCCTCAAAAACACTTCATCTGGTACACCACTTCTGTGACATTTTCAGTTATTTAGGTGTTTATTTTGTACTCATTTAACTTTCTCAGGTCATGCATTAGTGCAAGACCAAAGTGTGCAAAAATGCAAAGCAAAATAAGTACTTAATCATTTAAATAATTAAAAAAGAATGTTTGTCCCTTGATGACATGTCATGTCATTGCTGTTATCAATGTTAAAAACTTTGTGTGGAAAAGAACTTCCAAGGTCAGAGGAAGAAGAGGTCAGAATCTTTCTACATAGAACAGCATAACGCTGCGGTCCCATAGTCATTCTGTGGGCAGTACACTGGTGAGACAAAAGGCCGTTTTTCTAATGGATGTCTATGGAGGAGATGCTTCAGTATGCTGAATAAACAGCTTTTGTGAGGAAACAGCTCATCACTTAATGAATTTACCACCTGTACGCCAATCTTCAACAGTTTTACACACACAAAGCCTTGTGGAGTTTACTACGATAAAATTGCTGTTTTGTAAGAGAAGCCACGGGCAATTTTGCGACCTGTAGCTGTCAGTTTACGGCTCTCCCCATTTGTTTGTGTGGTATCCGCAAACGGTGACTTACTGTCGTAACGCTGTAGTTGACCGTTGCTCTCTCTCGTAATGGATGTTTTAATAATAGAATCTCTGAAGAGGCTCCTCAAATGTGCTTATAGTGATTTTCCCGCCATGCTGAAAAAAGTTAACTGTCTTAACTGTAATTTTGTCACATGGTTCATTTAAATGTGTCATTGTCGTTACATTGTTTAATGTTCATGTTAAAGATTTGTATTGAAAAAAAAATATTCTGTGGTATGATTAATTGATTTTAGTCTGATCACTTGTGTACTTTAGAAAATTAAAATTTTAAGAGAATGTGTCACTGGTTTTACAACCATTGCTTGCTTCGTCCAACAAAGTTAAAGGTGTACTCAGTAATTGTTTTCCTCATAAAAAAGTTGGAACTCCTACAGACATGAATAGTAATTTTGCAATATTTGTAGGAAATCATGACCACTCACATTAAAATGAAGACTCCAGTCATATCAGTAACCTTATAAAAGCTGTTTTATTCTACATGGAGAGGGTCTGCACATGGAGGCTGCCATGTTAGAGTCACATGACCAGTCGAAAACAACTCACTTAATCTCAGTAACCCTCCTGTTATTTGACACTTTTTGATTAAAGTAATCATGGCTGACTGTGTACTAAATTTCTACAATGGCATCTGAAACTGAAAACTATTGATTTTAAATGATGCTGAATCCAAGCCACTAGGTGTCAGTGTAAGTCCAAGATGACACAAAGACAAAAGTGACCAGGCTGGAGTCACTAAGCCTGTATTCGAACTGGCGACTCCAGGGGTGGTAGTCAGTGTCCATACTCGCTGAGCTACCCAGGCCCCCCAGAAAACATATTTTAACATTAGATGTTAAATTTTGATTTTAAATTCACTATTGTTTTATAGAGAATTGTTCTATAGTCAGGGTTGGGGAGTAACAGAATACATGTAACAGGAATACGTATTTAAAATAAAAAATATAAGAAACTGTATTCCACTACAGTTACAATTTAAATCATTGGTACACATATCAAAAAGTATTTTGATTACTGAAGAGATTACTTTGCATTTTATTGTCATTTGTTTCATTTAATATTTAGTCCTTTCAGATGGAAAACATATGAATGATGCAATCCAAAGTGCATTTGAACAGCGGTGAAACACTTTCTTATAATGTGTTACATTCATACGAGCAGACAGAGAAGTAAGTTTGAAGTTTGGTGCAAAAGAAATAGAAATTAACCTTGTGTAAATTGTCAGCTTTATGCTAAGCTAAAATGCCATTTCTAGCCATTTTACATGCACGTTACCAGGCACAATCATATTTTTTGATCAAGAAAATTCACATTGGATCATAATTTGTTTTTGTTTTTTTCTAGTAAGACCTTTGATATTAGGGCCAAAATCTTATTCTTGATAAGAATATCAACCTACGGCCACTTTGCAATTCAGCACCTGCTCCGCTCTCTTTCTCAGTGGGACTCTGGAACTGCCAGTCAGCTGTGAACAAAGCTGACTTCATTCCAGCCTTTGCCACACAGTCCACCCTCAGCATCCTGGCACTGACAGAAACACCTGCTGCTCTCTCCAACAACTTCTCCTTCTCTCACACCCCTCGACACACAGGTAGGGGTGGGGGAACAGGTTTGCTCATTCATAACAACTGGACTTTTTCACCACACTCTTCACTATGTAACAATACCAGTTTTGAATTCCATGCTATTACTACAATGCAACCCACAAAAATACATGTTGTTGTCATCTATCACCCTCCAGGTCAGCTGACAAACTTTCTTGAAGAGTTGGATGTCCTGCTGTCCTCCTTGCTGGAGGATGGTAGGCCACTTGTGGTTCTTGGAGATTTCAACATACACCAAGACAAACCCCAGGCAACTGAACTGAATACTCTCCTGGCCTCATTTGACTTGGAAAGACTACACACCATAGCAACTCACAGATCGGGCAACCAGCTGGACCTTATTTTTACACGTAACTGTACCAACTCAAATATTCTTGTTACTCCTTTACATGTCTCTGATCACTACTTTGTTCAATTCAACATGACCCTCCCATCTACATTAAAACAGTCTCCACTTTTGGTTTCCTTTCGCTGTAACCTCCGTTCTCTTTCACCCTCACGCCTTTCCACTGCTGTCTCTACCTTTTCTACCCACACTAAATGTATTTACCACACTTAATGTAAACACTGCCACAGACACACTAAGCTCTACTTTAACAACCTGTCTAGACAACATCTGTCCTATCTCCTCTAGACCAACAAGTGCTACACCACCCAGCCCCTGGCTGTCTGATGTCCTTCATGAACATCGGACTGACCTCAGGGCATCTGAGAGGAGATGGCGGAAATCAGATCTAGGTAAATATCAGTCTCTGCTTGCAACTTTTTCAGATAACGTTAAATCTGCAAAAACCTCCTATTACCAGAACAAGATCAACAGCACCACAGACACTCGCAGCTTGTTTAGAACATTCAACACACTTCTCTGCCCTCCCCCTCCACCACCTGACACATCACTGACAGCAGATGTCTTCGCCACATTTTTTACTAATAAGGTTACAACCATCAGCAATATATTCTCAGCGCCACACCCTGTCAAACACCTGTCTCCTGTATGCAACTCTTCTGTCTCTATGTTCTCTCCTCTGACTGACACTGAGGTCTCTAAACTCCTCCTCTCCAACCACCCCACCACCTGTTCCCTTGACCCCATTCCTTCTCACCTTCTCCAGGCCATCTCTCTGTCCATCCTACCTGCACTCACACACATAATTAACACATCTCTACTTACAGGCACATTTCCCACTACATTTAAGCAGGCTTGAGTGACCCCCACACAAGTAGAACACTACAGACCAGTCTCTCTCATCCCATTCATGGAAAAAAACACTTGAAAGGGCAGTTTTCAATCAAATCTCTGCCTGTCTCTCACAGAACAAGCTGCTGGATGACAATCAGTCAGGCTTCAAAATTGGACACTCCACCGAGACTGCACTGCTCTCTGTCACTGAGACGCTGAGACAGGCGAAAGCTGAATCCAGATCATCCATCCTGATTCTGCTGGACCTTTCTGCAGCCTTTGACACAGTCAACCATCAGATCTTACTCTCTACCCTCTCCTCGCTGGGTATCACAGGAACTGTGCTTGACTGGTTTAACTCCTATCTCTCAGGTAGGTCCTTCAAGGTAGCCTGGAGAGGTGAGGTATCCAAGCCACATCAGCTAATTACTGGGGTACCTCAGGGATCAGTGCTTGGGCCACTTCTCTTCTCTATATACACAACGTCACTGGGACCCATCATTCAGGCACATGGTTTCTCTTACCACTGCTACGCTGATGACACGCAACTCTACTTGTCTTTCTAGCCCAACGACACCACAGTGATTGCTCAAATTTCTGCATGCCTGGCAGACATCTCAGCCTGAATGAAGGAGCACCACCTGCAACTCAACTCAGCCAAGACTGAACTCCTTGTCTTTCCAGCCAACGCTGCTGTTGAACTCAACATCACCATGCAGCTGGGTGCAACTACAGTAACGCCTTCCAAATCGGTCAGAAATCTAGGGGTAACCATCGACAACAGACTAAATTTCACAGACCACATCTCAAAGACCGCAAGATCATGTAGATTTACACTCTACAATATCAGGAAGATAAGACCCTTCCTCTCTGAACATCCCACACAACTGCTTGTCCAGTCACTTGTCATAACTAGACTGGACTACTGTAACACTCTCATTGCAGGCCTCCCTGCATGTGCAATTAGACCCTTGCAAAAGATCCAGAATGCAGCAGCACGTCTGGTCTTTAATGAACCAAAGAGAGCATGTTACACCACTCCTTGTCTCTCTCCACTGCCTGCCGGTTGATGCACGTATCAAATTCAAGGCTCTGATGCTGGCATACAGAACAGTCACTGGATCTGCTCCAGCACACCTAAAATCATTTATGCAGAGCTACGCGCCCACTAGAAGCCTGCGGTTGGCTAAGGAATGTCGCCTTGTTGTACCAACACAGAGAGGCACCAAAACACTTTCCCAGACTTTCAGCTTCATCATACCACATTGGTGGAACGATCTTCCCAACTCCATCCGTGAAGCTGACTCACTCTCTGTCTTCAAAAAATGACTAAAAACACATCTTTTCCATGAGCACTTAACCAGTCATTAAAAAAAAAAAAAAAAATTCCTGTTGCACTTTATTCTGTTTTGAATACTATTCTGATGCTATTGAAACTTTGTGATTTCCTCTTTTGTAAGTCGCTTTGGATAAAAGCGTCTGCCAAATGAATAAATGTAAATGTAAATTTTTGTATTGTTTTCCTGTAAAAATATCTAAAAATCCTTAAAACAAGATCAATTTGATTTATCTTGTTTTAGAAACAACACTGCATAAGATATTTAGGTTTTTCAGAGAATGTATTTTTAACATGTGTATTTTGTCTTACTATACTGACAGAGTCAAAAGAAGTGAAAAAATCTACCAGCGCTGAAGAAGTAATCCAAAGTATTTAGAATACGTTACTGACCTTGAGTAATCTAACGAAATACGTTACAAATGACATTTTACAGCAAGTATTCTGTAATCTGTAGTGGAATACATTTCAAAAGTAACCCTCCCAACCCTGTCTATAGTCTATAAAGTATTTAACACAATTACATTAGAAGTAACTGTAATTAAATTACAGAAAAATGTAAATTAATCCCTTACTTTTTTTCAATTAAAAATAATTTAATTACAGTAATTTACTTAGTAATGCATTACACCCAACACTGCTGAGTGCACCTTTAAATAATAAAATACTCAACATTTATGGGCGAAAACTGATCTGAACTGAGTTTAAAATGTCAATATTTTGTAAGTCGGAATGTAAAGATTTTTTGAAAATGACCCATCTTTATCTGCCATTGAACGTGTTTTCCTCTGCCACACTTTAAATGGCCGAACACGATGGACGCTGATAGACGCCTCGGATACTGCCTGAGGGTCCTGTGAGCAATAACAAACAAGCGCTGTTCTCCATTCTACTACATTCACGACCTGTTTTTCTTTAGTACTCTCATAAAAATGGACGCTATTTAAACCCGTTGTAAGATCTGCAAACATTTTATCACCAGTTTAGCATATTCACGGGCTTTCCACAAAATTCAAAACATTGATATATCAGACACTAGCCATAATTAGCTGGGTGGCAACGCATTCTCGTGACACAGTTTTATCTTTTTAAGCGTTCGACTTCTTATTTGTGAGGTTTTTATTTTTATTAAGACGTTTTTTATTGACTGGGAAAGGTATTTCTGAACATTGTTTGAAGGTAAGTAAGCAAGAAACTGTAATGTGACAGCTAGCCACATAATGCTAATAAAATAACATGCGTAAGCTTGGCAAAACAAGTTTCATGTTAACGCTTTATCCTGTTGAAATTAGTTCACTAAAAGTGTTTACACTGTGTCCATCCAGAATATTCATATTGTTATCTTTATTTTTGCTTTATGGATGCACTAACGAAACGTTTGATGGTTGATTGTAAACACATCTGTTCACAGGGCGGCGTTGTTGAACCATGTCTGGAATTGCTTTGAGTAGACTGTCACAGGAGCGCAAAGCCTGGAGAAAAGATCATCCTTTTGTAAGGGACACACTAACACACGATGATCGAAAGCTGAGCTTGCAAACTGTTCAGTTAGTCTGCAATGTGTATGAATAAAATAGTCATAAATCTCTTTGGCTGTCTTAAGTTAAATTGTCTGTTTTAGTGTGAATTCAGTGCAATGTAACTTGTACTTTTGGTTGTTTTTTTCTGTAGGGGTTTGTGGCTGTACCAACCAAGAACCCAGATGGCACCATGAATCTAATGAACTGGGAGTGTGCAATACCAGGAAAAAAGGGGGTAAATAAGTGTATATATCAACTTTCAAACATCCCTCTGCACAAACCACGATTGTCTCTTAAAGAGATAGTTCACCCAAAAAATGAAAATTCTCTCATCATTTACTCACTCTCACGCCATCACAAATGTTTATAAATTTCTTTTCTTCAGCAGAACACAAACAAAGATTTTTAGAAGAATATCTCAGCTCTGTAGGTCCTTTCAATGCAAGTGAATGGTGATCAACACTTTAAAGCTCCAAAAAGCACATAAAAGCAGCATAAAAGTAATCCATAAGGCTCAAGTGGTTAAGTTAATGTCTTCTCAAGCGAAACAATCGCTTTGGGTGAGAAACGGATCAATACTAGTAGAGGTCTGTGCGGGATGGATTTTTCAGACCCGCTCCCAAGAGATTCAATCGTGCTCCCACAAAAAAAAAAAAAAAGTCTAATTTTGTCCCTCTGCCACCCACAACTTCCACATTTTGACCCACTCCTACCCTTGAAATCCTGCAGGTAGAGGTCTATGCAAATTTTTCTGTTCCGCTCCCATAAGATAATGTCCTGCTCCCACAAAAAATGTCACATTTTGTCCCGCTCCTGCCCGCAAAATCCCGCAGGTAGAGGTCTACGCAAATGTTTCAGTCCCACTCCCGTAAGATTCTGTACCGCTCCCGTAAAAAATATTTTATATTTTGTCAAGCTCCCGCCTGCAACTTTCACATTTTGCCCTGCTCCCACCTGCAAAATCCACCAGGTAGGCGTCTACATTAATTTTTCAGTCCCGCTCCCGTAAGATTCTATCTTGCTCCTGCAATATGTTATATTTTGTCAAACTCCCACCCGCAACTTTCAAGTTTTGTCCCACTCCCACATGCAAAATTCCGCAGATAGAAGTCTACACTAATTTTTTCATTCCCACTCCTGTAAGATTCTGTCCTGCTTCTGCAAAAAAAATCATATTTTTGTCCCACTTCCACCTGCAAAATCTTCGAAGATTAACACGAATAACATTCTGTACCTTAAAAACATAAATGAAATTGAAGTCATTTTTATTTTATGTTTAGATATTTATATTTTGTGGGAGTCCCATGAATAATTTATTTCTCCATTTTCCCACACACACATCGGTGTCTTTCCGCCCGCACCAGCACTCGGCAATCAAAACTTGTCCTGAGTCGCACTCTGTTGCGTCAGGTCCTGCGGGCAGGCCTCTACTCCTAAGCTCGTCCACAAGGGGACTCTGTTCATGCCACCTCTCGCGTTGGCATGTTCACGTGAGAACTGACACGATACAACCAGAAGTGCAGATCAATTTGTTTACAAGAGAATGCTGTTCATAAGCCTCATTGGTTTTGCTTTCATCTGAACATTCCAGCGCGCTTGCTTCACGCGAGAAGCCCCCTCGTGGATGCGCTTTGGAGAGCGACAGAATGTAAACAAAACTTTTGTGAAAAGGACTTAAATATTGATCTGTTTCTCACACAAAGCGATCCTATCCCTTTAGAAGATATTAATTTAACTACTGGAGTCGTATGGATTACTTTTATTATGATTGCCTGTGCTTTTTGGGGTTTTAAAGGCCTGATCAATATCCACTTGTATTTTATGGACGTACAGAGCTGAAATATTCTTCTAAAAATCTTTGTGTTCAGCAGAAGAAAGTAAGTCAGAAACATCTGTGAAGGCATGAGAGTGAGTAAATGATGAGAGAATTTTCATTTTAGTATGCCTTTAAACTATTTCAGAAATGTCTATGATTATGCAAAATTTTATGGATGCACTGATATGAACATTTTTGGCAGATACCGATTTAAAAAAAAATTAAAAAAAATAAAATAAATTTTTAAAATGCAGGCCGATGCTGATATTTTGTCACTTACTTTTTTTGCTTAGAAATTATACTTTAAAAATGTACAAAGAGCTGCAAAAGCTATTTTCTGGTCCTAATCATAAATTTCTACTGAACATGGAGTGGATCTGTTTGCAACACATGACAGGCCAGAATATTTAGACAGCCAAAATGAAAGATAAATATAATAATAAAAAAAAAAAAAAGATAAAAAAAAATAATAATATGCTGACAGGACAATTGATGGGGGGAAAAAGGTTATTTTGTATTTCTAAAACATGTTTGCACTCATTATGGCACTTCTGAACAATAGAACAGTTGACATTATGATAGAACATTACAAAAAAACAATAATGCATATTTTACATGTTTTTGTTTTTTTCAGATTTCATTTATTTTGGTAGATTTTTCTTTATATTACGCACAGAAATAATTATAAACTTTATACGACCAAATAAATGTATGTAATTATTTATATATTAAACCATTGTTTTTTTTTATTTGGTCAGTAATTGCCCAATAAATATCGGTGGCCGATACATTGGTGTATCCCTACCTGTAAAATATTGCAAAAACTTCTGTTCATTGTTTGAAAATGTCTTTCTGTTTTCTGTAGACTCTTTGGGAAGGAGGTCTGTACAAACTGAGAATGCTCTTTAAGGATGATTACCCATCTTCCCCACCAAAATGTAAGTTTGCTTTTTTCAACGAGAGGAGGCATTTTGCGGCCAGAAAGTGTATGTAATAAGTTAATCACTTATTACTGCAATTAAACAAATTACTAATTTCAGCTCACTTCACTTTTTAAATACAGTTTTACATTTACATTAATTTAAGAGAATAGAAAACGTGTGTTAACAGACAGTTTTTCTGATTGAGTTGGAAGATCATAAAAGCTTTTATTTGTAGAACGTTGATTTTACCCCTTATCATTTATTCTCAGGTAAGTTTGAGCCTCCGATCTTCCACCCAAACGTTTATCCTTCAGGTACAGTGTGTCTTTCCATTCTGGAGGAAGAAAAGGACTGGAGGCCAGCCATCACTATTAAACAAGTAAGCTAATATACACCCACACATACACATTTGCATATATCTGTCTTTAAAGGCGTAGTGTGTAATTGTGTAAATAAGCAGCACCACTAGCAGCAACAAATAGATTGTCAGAGGGGAAACAGACATCATTTTTGCAATTCTGTTTGGCACCGCTAGTGGGACAGAAATTTCACACTTAAATATTAATGTGATAGTTCACCCAAAAAATGAAAATTCATTTAATCATTTACTCACCCTCATGTCATCCCAGATGTGTATGACTTTCTTCTGCTGAACACTGAATCTTAAAACCTTTTTAGTTTTACTCTTGAATAACTAAGTTGGCTCTCGCCATGAATATAGCCATAGAAGCTGGTATGGCGTTAAAAATGGAAAGAAAGAACTATCCCTTTAATTGTAGGATCACTTGGAGATATGTTATAAAACTTACACAAACAGCAGGGGTTTTTGAATGCAAATTCACTGAGAAACTGTGATATATTGTATTGTTGTGGTTGTAGATTTTACTGGGCATCCAAGAGCTCCTGAATGAGCCCAACATTCAGGATCCAGCACAGGCAGAGGCCTATACGATATACTGGTAAGCACAGACACATAGCCAAATCCTGCATGCACAGCTTTAATATTTTTACTACAAAGATGTGGACATATACCAAACCCACAACTTTGATAAAGCCATATCTGATATCATGCTTATCTCTCTCTCTCTCTCTGTCGCTCTGTCTCTCTCTCTCTTTCTCCTGCAGTCAAAACAGGATGGACTACGAAAAGCGTGTGCGGGCACAAGCTAAGAGATTCGCTCCAACATAGAGCAGCAGATGCACAATCTAACAGCCTGTGCCCAGCCAATTGTTCAGCACGAAATAAAAACCCCAAAATTGCAGTTGTTGAGTGTAAATAAAGATTTGATTGGTTTTCAGCACTTAATTAAAAGAAAGAAAATGAAGACCGATGTTGATGTTGACTGATCTGTTACAAGTGTTGTTACATAACGTGATGGTGAAGGTTATTATTATTATTATTATTATTGATGAAACTGGTTAAAGTTCAGTCGCTATGGAACCATTTTTACCCAGAGCAAAGATGTAATTGATAAAGGGTTTTTGTATATAGCCTATATAAACATTATGAAAGTTATTTACTTTTTTACTGTTTCATGACATTTCATATGTGTGGCCATATATATGTGATGAGTGTATGAATTATTTGAATAAAACAGAAAAGCGGTTAATTCAAGCATTGCTTATTTGTGTATGTCAGCATACATTTTTATTTAATAATGCGTACAATCCAAAAACACTGTATATTTTTCGCAATCATCGTATTATCTCGCTATCTCAGCAATGTTTTATAGGAATATTCTGGGTTCAATACAAGCTCAATCGACAGCGTTTGTGGCATAACATTCATTATCACAACAATGTATTTGGACTTCTCCCTCATTTAAAAAAAAAAAAAAAAAGCAAAAATGTGGGTTACAGTGAGGCACTTACAATGGAAGTGAATGGGGATGCTTTTTGGACTGTTAAAAGGCAGAAATGGGAAGCTTATAAGTTTATAAAAGCACTTACCTTAATTCTTCAGTTAAATCTCATGTATTGTTTGAGCTATAATTTTGTTTAAATCATCATAACAGTCGTTTTAGAGTTTTAAGGTTTGTTGACATTAAATCGTTATGGCAAAAAAGTTGTAAAATTGGGAATAAGTGTACACATATAAGGTTAGTATGCGATTTTATCATGCTTAAATCATGTTAACACATGATTATGTCTTGTTGATATTATGTCTTCTGTCTATACTTTTGAAATAGTATTTTAACATTTACGGATTGGCCCATTCACTTCCATTGTTAGTGTGTCACTGGAACCGAGATTTTTGCCTTTTCTAAAGAAAAGGAGGGACAAGTGAAAATTATTTTTGTGATGATCTATATTATGCAACAAATGCTTTCGATTGAGCTTAACTTGTATTCAACCCGGAATATTCCTTTAAATACCTTCAGACTGTTTGCTGAATAACACGAGTTTGTTTATGAAATGTCAGTAACCGCTGGTATGTGTCGGCGTCTCGGCGCGATGATTTATTAATGTCGACGCTAAGCGCAGGTTGAGTCTCACCCACATGCCAACCAAAGCAGGCACGGACTTCCTCCCACTTGAACTATATTTTCAAAAGGTCTGCTATTGTTTTTGTTTTGTTTTTCTCGCAGTTTTTAATCGTCACTTGCTTTTGAAATAACCTGTAAACAACATTCACCCCGAAGATTCGAATCTGCATTATTTGTTTACTTGCACAAAGTTTGTTTCGGAGGTTAATGCAGCTACCTCTGAATTAGCTAGTTATCTCTGGTTATCGTGTTTATTTAAAGATATAAGAAGGCTGGACCAAAGGAATATTTCAGGATGAGCACTAACGACCATTCAAAGGACGTAAACAGCAAGAACCAGGTCAGTTCTGCACTTCCCAGGATTATGTATACTGCAGTGTTCACAAATTGTATCATATATGAACTGTTTGCAAAGATGCATTGGAATTGTTTTCGAAATAGTGCATCTTTGTGCATACATACATATGCATGCTCATTCTATGGTTGTGTAACTGTGTTTTTGTGTGAATGTGTTTTAGGTGAGCAGAGTGCTCTGCCCGCAGGTTCCTCCGCTTTGTGCTCCACATTACTCAGATACAGGTTCAGTTTACACAGATAAGCACAGATCTTATCGCATGATGGGCCACTATCAGCGTGCAAACATCTTCCCGGGTGCATGTCACACATGTGCACAAACCGCATTTTTTTAGTGTATTACGTAAACATGTTCACCACAACCAAAATCAAATCCCAAATATGTTTATTTCAAGCAGAACTGCAAAATTGGCTCCTAACCACTGTATAAATTCTGCCAATTTGCACTGTATGTTTATTACAGGGCCTCCTGTGGTGTGGTCATCTCTGGTCAAGGATTCATATGTTCGACATCCCCCATCAGCCTTTGTTCATGATCCAGAGCACTGGCACGGCCATAAAACCGATTACTTGGGTTGGTTTTTCAAGATTTTTGCCTGACTCATCTCTCAACATGTTTCTTATTATGTCTCTTTCTATAAATGGAATTGAAGCTCAAGCTGGTATATGATCTGAACTACTGTGGTTTCTCAGATTTGCCACAATGATTCAAAAGTCTCAGCGGCTAAGGCTCTGGGTTACTGATCAGAAGGTCGGGGGTTCAAGCCCCAGCACTGCCAAGTTACCACTGTTGGGCCCTTGAGCAAGGCCCTTGACCCTATCTGCTCCAGGGGCACCGTATCATGGCTGACCCTGCACTCTGACCCCAGCTTAGCTGGGATATGTGAAAAAAAGAATTTCACTGTATATGTGCAAATGTATAATGTGTGATATATAAATATAATTATAAAAACATTATTAATTATACTTATATAAAAAAAAAAAAATTAATTATAAATTATTACAGTAGTTCAGCTCTTTTCTCAATATGAATTAGACCTCCAGTCATGTGGCTTGTTGAGGAGAGGTTCACAAGATTTGCGACTTTCACCTGGCAGAAAATAAAATGGGAGAAAAAATCCAATCGACTAACACTGAGGAAGGGGCATGAATATCAGAAGCTACGTACACAGCACAGCTGACTGTGGCCCAAATCAGATTTTTTTCCCCTCACATGTGACAAAGATCTTTACCGTGTAAACAGCCACAAGCGCATTGAATGATTCTGACATTTTCAAATCTGATCTGGGACACCATCATTTGTGGAAATAAACTGGATACATATCTGATTTTTTTCCAATATGCTTTCAATCTGAACAGCCAGGTCAGATTTAATGTGATTTTTTTTTTTTTTTTTTTTTACATCAATCTAACTCAGCTATTGTCATTTGCGCCCTTGATTGACCCATATATACAGTAGGCCTGTTGTGGATCAAAACTTTTATAAATAATAAATTCAGTTCCTTTTTAAGGAAATAAAATAATAAATGTTGAGTTTAGCAATTAGTTTGGATTACACATAAATAGAAAAATATGTGCATATAAAGATACCTGACAGGTGGATTTATGTAACAGTGCTCTTACTGTTGTCATTCGCACAGAAAACTAAGTTTGTATATTTTTCAAACTATATCAATACAAGCAAGTCGGTGCAAATTTGAAAAAAATATAAACAGTGCTTGGTAGTAACAGATTACATGTAATATGGATTATGTAATCAGATTACAAAACTCAAGTCCTTGTAATTAGATTAAATTACATTTTTAAATACTTATAATAAGATTACAGTTTCTTTTTGTCGATTACATGACTACATATTAATCTGTCAGAGGCAGTAAACTGTTCATAATTTATTGAGCCCTCTAATAATTCTTCTTTTTAAATATTTTTCTTAAACATTATGTGAAATATGTACAAATGGTACAATCTTATCTTACTCAAATGCATGTGACATCAAATAAACAAGAATTAGGTCAGGAGTAATCTAAAAGCAATCAGATTAGATCACATTTTAAATGAAATCCAAGAGATTAGGTTACTGACTACAATTTTAGTCGAGTAGTTTGTAATCGGTTTCAGATTACAGTGCAGAAGTAATCTACCCAGCACTGATTATAAATAATTCTTCTACTAACCTTTCATGTAACTAAGGCATTGTAATTGTATTACATTAGCAGCAATTACGGTTAGTTGTAATTTTTATTATAATTTATTTACAGTAGGCTAATCATTAATATTATAATGATCTACATTCCAGGTTTTGTTGCTGGTCAATTTCCATGCTGGTCTAAAATGGCTAATACTGGTTAGTGCTGGTTTGGTGCTAGTCTAGCTGGTGGACCAGCATAGCCATGTTTTTCTCTGGCAAAACCTAACTGGTGAAGTTGGTTGACCGGTGGTTAAGCTAGTTAAGAAGCCTCACACCAGCATGTGAACAACCATACAAAAACATTCTTTTAGCAGAAAATCAGATTTGAGCCACATTAATCTGCATTGTGAACATAGCCATTGAGACTTGAGGGTGGGTTCTTTTGACTTGGGCCTGTAAGTAACAACTCAGAACACAGCAACCTTAAAGCAACGCTCTGGCAACCATTCTGAACACCCTAGCCTCATAGTGGTGTGTTTTGAAATGGGCAAATGCCACTCACATCTTCAAAATCAGTTTTAAAAAGCAGACTTTAAATATTAGAAAATAATTGTCTTTGCTTAATAAATCACTTAACCAAGCCATATTTCTTCTCTTCTCCTGCAGTGAAGTGGACAGAGCAGAACTTACTTGAGAAACAACTGCATAAGCTGCTGAAGGAAATGGAGGGCAAGGGTGTGTCCAAATGAGCCTGACATTTGTCACTTTTGAAAACCGCAGCAAATAAACACCTTATCACAATTTCAGAAAAGCGTTATAATAACACCCACCCTGTTACTATTGCTGCTCAGTCCAAAGGGACTTCAAATACTGTGTGAGTTTACAAAGTTAATGTATAAGATAGCATCATGATGGTGCCGCAGATGGCTGCCTCGGTGTGGAGCTCCTCAGTTCTTTTGTAGTTTTTGTTTGTTTGTCCTGTGTTTAGTAATCTTTTTCCAGTCAGTTTTAACAGAGAAGAAATGCTGAACATTCAACAGCATATACCAGACAATCTTTTCCTGGTTTTCGAATATTCAGACGTTTTGCTAGACATTTTAGTTGGAGGCGCAGCTCTGCTGTTGAAGAGACGCAGGCGAGGGAGACGAGCCGGTGCGCTGGTCAAACTCCGTCGGCACGGATTTCGAACAGCGCTGCCGAGTATTCACTTAGCAAATCTCCACTCTCTTCCTAACAAAACAGACGAACTACATCTCACCCGCACAAACAAGGACTTTTCAACCTCTGCTGCCTTGTGCTTCACAGAAACCTGGCTGAGTGAAGCCATTCCGGACAGTACGTTACACCTGCCTGGCTTCTAGCTGTTCAGAGCGGATCGCATCGCGGAATTAACGGAGAAAACAAGAGGCAGTGGAACATGCTTTTATATCAATGAAAGTTGGTGTACAAATGTAACAGCGTTAAAGAGGATGTGCTGTCCTAATTTGGAAGTGCTCTTTATTAACTGTGAGCCTTTGTACTCGCTGCGGGAGTTTTCCTCGTTTATTCTGGTGAGTGTGTACAGGTGCATCTCAATAAATTAGAATGTCGTGGAAAAGTTAATTTTTTTCAGTGATTCAACTCAAATTGTGAAACTCGTGTATTAAATAAATTCAATGCACACAGACTGATGTAGTTTAAGTCTTTGGTTCTTTTAATTGTGATGATTTTGGCTCACATTTAACAAAAACCCACCAATTCACTATCTCAAAAAATTAGAATATGGTGACATGCCAATCAGCTAATCAACTCAAAACACCTGCAAAGGTTTCCTGAGCCTTCAAAATGGTCTCTCAGTTTGGTTCACTAGGCTACACAATCATGGGGAAGACTGCTGATCTGACAGTTGTCCAGAAGACAATCATTGACACCCTTCACCAGGAGGGTAAGCCACAAACATTCATTGCCAAAAAAGCTGGCTGTTCACAGAGTGCTGTATCCAAGCATGTTAACAGAAAGTTGAGTGGAAGGAAAAAGTGTGGAAGAAAAAGATGCACAACCAACCAAGAGAACCGCAGCCTTATGATTGTCAAGCAAAATCGATTCAAGAATTTGGGTGAACTTCACAAGGAATGGACTGAGGCTGGGGTCAAGGCATCAAGAGCCACCACACACAGACATGTCAAGGAATTTGGCTACAGTTGTCGTATTCCTCTTGTTAAGCCACTCCTGAACCACAGACAACGTCAGAGGCGTCTTACCTGGGCTAAGGAGAAGAAGAACTGGACTGTTGCCCAGTGGTCCAAAGTCCTCTTTTCAGATGAGAGCAAGTTTTGTATTTCATTTGGAAACCAAGGTCCTAGAGTCTGGAGGAAGGGTGGAGAAGCTCATAGCCCAAGTTGCTTGAAGTCCAGTGTTAAGTTTCCACAGTCTGTGATGATTTGGGGTGCAATGTCATCTGCTGGTGTTGGTCCATTGTGTTTTTTGAAAACCAAAGTCACTGCACCCGTTTACCAAGAACTTTTGGAGCACTTCATGCTTCCTTCTGCTGACCAGCTTTTTAAAGATGCTGATTTCATTTTCCAGCAGGATTTTGCACCTGCCCACACTGCCAAAAGCACCAAAAGTTAGTTAAATGACCATGGTGTTGGTGTGCTTGACTGGCCAGCAAACGCATCAGACCTGAACCCCATAGAGAATCTATGGGGTATTGTCAAGAGGAAAATGAGAAACAAGAGACCAAAAAATGCAGATGAGCTGAAGGCCACTGTCAAAGAAACCTGGGCTTCCATACCACCTCAGCAGTGCCACAAACTGATCACCTCCATGCCACGCCGAATTGAGGCAGTAATTAAAGCAAAAGGAGCCCCTACCAAGTATTGAGTACATATACAGTAAATGAACATACTTTCCAGAAGGCCAACAATTCACTAAAAATGTTTTTTTTATTGGTCTTATGATGTATTCTAATTTTTTGAGATCGTGAATTGGTGGGTTTTTGTTAAATGTGAGCCAAAATCATCACAATTAAAAGAACCAAAGACTTAAACTACTTCAGTCTGTGTGCATTGAATTTATTTAATACACGAGTTTCACAATTTGAGTTGAATTACTGAAAAAAATGAACTTTTCCACGACATTCTAATTTATTGAGATGCACCTGTATATCGCACCAAACGCGTTTGAACACAGCGCTGCAACAGCTGGCTGATCAAATCACAGACACAGAACAACAATACCCGGACTCAGTTATTATTATTCTTGGGGATTTTAACAAAGCAAATCTCACACGTGAACTGCCCAAATACAAAACAGCACATCACATGCCCCAGGAACAGAGACAGAAACATACTGGATCATTGTTACACAACAATAAAGGATGCATATCACTCTGTCCCTAGAGTAGCTTTAGGACTCTCTGATCACTGTCTGGTTCATTATCTTCCAACCTACAGGCAGAAATTAAAATCAACCAAGCCAGTAGTACGGACTGTAAAGAGATGGACCAATGAAGCAGAGTGGGAACTACAAGCCTGCTTCGATTGCACGGATTGGAGTGTTTTTGAGGCTGCAGCCACAGACCTGGATGAGCTCACAGATACTGTTACATCATATATCAGTTTCTGTGAGGATATGTGCATTCCTATTAGGACTTATTTAAAGTTCAACAATGACAAACCGTGGTTTACAGCAGAGCTCAGGCAGCTTCGTCAGGCCAAAGAGGATGCTTACAGGGGTGGGGATAAAGTCTTGAACAATCAGGCCAGGAACACACTGAACAAGGAAATCAGAGTGGCTAAAAGAAGATACTCGGAGAAGCTGAAAAACAAGTTTTCAGCTAACGACCCTGCATCAGTGTGGAGTGGCATGTAACAACTCACAAATTACAGGACTCCTACCCCCAACCCTGTAGGGAACCATCAACTGGCTGACGACCTGAATGTGTTCTACTGCAGATTTGTAAGGCCCAATCTCACACCCCACACCCACTCTGACCTTCACTTCACACAAACACCAACACCTCCTGCAACCCCCCTCCTCCCCCCTCCTGCTACTCAACCTGCACTTAAGATCTGTGAAGATGATGTGAGCTGTGTCTTTCGGAAACAAAAGACGAGGAAAGCTTCAGGCCCAGATGGTGTCTCACCAGCGTGTCTTCGATCCTGTGCTAACCAGCTGGCCCCCATCTTCACACAGATCTTCAATAGATCACTGGAGCAGTGTGAAGTCCCATGCTGCTTCAAACACTCAATCATTATTCCTGTCCCAAAGAAACCAAAAATCACAGGACTAAATGACTACAGACCTGTCGCCCTGATGTCTGTGGTCATGAAATCATTTGAGAGACTAGTGTTGGCCCACCTGAAGAACATCACTGGACCCTTTCTAGATCCCCTTCAATTTGCTTATCGAGCAAACAGGTCTGTGGATGATGCAGTCAACACGGGATTGCATCATATCCTGCAACATCTGGACAGACCAGGGACATATGCAAGGATCCTTTTTGTGGACTTCAGTTCGGCTTTCAACACCATCATCCCAGCTATACTCCAGAATAAATTACACCAACTCTCTGTTCCCACGTCTATCTGTCAGTGGATTACCAGCTTTCTGACGGACAGGCAGCAGCTTGTGAGACAGGGGAAACTCACTTCTAGCACCTGTACAATCAGCACTGGTGCCCCCCAGGGATGTATGCTCTCCCCACTACTCTTCTCCCTCTACACCAATGACTGCATCGCCAAGGACCCCTCTGTCAAGCTCCTGAAGTTTGCAGAGGACACCACTGTCATCTGCATCATCCGAGATGATGATGAGTCTGCATATAGAAGGGAGGTTGAACAGCTGGCTGTCTAGTTCAGTCAAAACAACCTTGAGCTGAACACGCTCAAAACAGTGGAGATGATTGTGGACTTTAGGAGGAACACCCCAACACTGACCCTCCTCACCATTCTAAACAGCACTGTGGCAGCAGTGGAGTCATTCAGGTTCCTAGCACTACCATCTCACAGGACCTGAGTGGGAGACCCACATTGACCACATTGTGAAAAAGGCCCAGCAGAGGTTGTACTTCCTTCACCAGCTGAGGAAATTCAACCTGCCACAGGTGCTGCTGATACAGTTTTACTCAGCAGTCATTGAGTCTGTCCTCTGCACTTCAATAACTGTCTGGTTTGGTTCAGCTACGAAATCAGACATCAGAAGACTACAAAGGACAGTTCAGACTTCTGAGAGGATTATTGGTTGCCCCCTGCCCCCCCTTCAAGAACTATACACTTCCAGAGTGAGGAAAAAGGCTGGAAAAATCACTTTTGACCCCACTCACCCTGCCCACTACCTTTTTGAACTGTTGCCTTCTGGCTGACGCTTCAGAGCTCTGAGCACCAGAACCGTCAGGCACAGGAACAGTTTGTTCCCTCAGGCTATCCATCTCATGAACAGTTAAATTGCCCCATTGAGCAATAACTATGTGCAATACACAGTTTAGTCTTTTTTATATTTATCCAACCTCTTCCGCCATTTCATTCCTCTGAGAAAACAAAAAACAAAAAAAACTTGCACTGTACATAACAGATTGTATTAGATTTGCACTACCCATGTGTATGTATGTATGTATGTATGTATGTGTGTGTGTGTGTGTCTGAACGTATGTGTATAATTATTTTTTATTATTATCTATGTCTTGCTGCTGTTTTTGTATTGTTTTTGTATTGTTGTACACTGGAAGCTCCTGTCACCAAGACAAATTCCTTGTATGTGTAAGCATACTTGGCAATAAAGCTGATTCTGATTCTGATAAGTTTCTGTCACTTGTCACATTGGATCAAAGCAAAAGTGACACAAAACAAATTTGTAAGGGTGTGAATCTTTGGGTTGAATGCGAATCAATTTACGATTCATAGGTTTTTGATTCAAAACTATTTTTGCAAATTCAGAACGATTGGATTCGATACACATTGAAATTCTATTTGATTCAATTACTGATTTAATTAACAATTTGATTTTGTATTTTTTATGCATTTATAGGATTCTTTAAATACTTCCCCTAATGTGTAGTAGGCAAGAAAAAGAAAGACAAACTAATTAAAGGAGCAATATGTAACACTGACTTCAAGCGTTTAAAATAGTTACTGCTGTACAAATTCAAAATTTGTAAATGTCATGTCACGCCCTGCGAGGATCGGACGTGTGCATATGCTGGAAATCGAGCGAGCTCACAGTGTTCCGGCGATCCGCTGAGGGAGACAGGCCCCGATGAATTCTGGCCAAATTTCTGAAATCATCCGATAAAGATCTTGTGTTATGTGAGGCGAGGAGTAAAGGAAGGCTTTCTTGGAAGAACCACAGTTTTCTTATTCCCAGACTTTAAAAACTCAACGAGAGAAATGTGATCGATTCAAGGAATGCAAGAAACTTTTACATCAACAGAAGGTTGCTTTTGCACTGATATTCCCGGCCAAATTGAGAATAGATGCTAAGGATGGCCGTAAAACATTCACATGCCCACAGCAAGCGATGTCCTTCATAAAGTCAATGAAGTGAGTGGGTCGTGTTGTGGTGCTCACGTTGCGGGTGAATGGACTGGCTCACTGAACATTCGCTTGACTGTTTGAAGATTCTATGCGCTCTTTTTGTGCTGGTTCCACCTATCGGCTAGAGTTTATTTTGTGGACTATTTCTGGCAAAGTCATTGGAGTGAGTAAGTCATTTGCTTACAATCATGTTGCAGCCGAATGGGCCTGCTCACTGAACATCTGCTTGACAGTTAGAGGAAACTACATGTTTTTTTTTTGTGCTGGTGCCGCCTATCGGCTGGAGTTTATCTTGTGGAGTATTTCTTGCAAAGTCATTGGAGTAAGTCATTTACTTCTACTCACATTGCAGCCGTGTGGACTAGTTCACTGAACATTCTTTTGACTGTTTGAATAATCTGCGTGTTCTTTTTGTGCTGGTTCCACCCAGCAGCTGGAGTTTATTTTGTAGAATAACACACCTTCAGGACAGTTTTATGGATGATCTACATGCTCTTTGTGTTTATTCTGCCTATTGGTTGGAGTTTGTTTTATAGATGATCATTTGCTGTATAATTCTGTCTCACTAAATGTGTATAGAAACACCAGACTTGAGCAATCAGACAGCGAAGTTGTCGCAGGGGTTCTCGAAGGCGTACATGGACTATTTGAGTTTGGAGGGATGGACGCCAGCTGGCGCTGTCGTGCGTGGGGTTAATGCACACATTTTCTTTTTTCTGTTTTTTTTTTGTTTTTTTTTTTGTTTTTTTGTTCTAAGGGATGTTTGGGATTTGATTGTTACACTAATAATGTCAATTGTTAATATGAGTGGATTGTCTCTCTCCACATGGAATGTGAATGGGTTGGGGCACCCCATAAAAAGAAGGAAGGTTATTTCTCTTCTTAAGCGTAAGAAATATGATATAGTGTTTCTTCAAGAAATGCACCTTTCTCCGCAGGAAGCTGATAAATTTGGAAAGATATGGGGTGGACATTCTCTTTTATAGTGCTGGCTCGAGTAAGAGCAGAAGAGTCATTACACTGATAAGTAAACATCTACAATTCAAATCTCTCAAACAGAGTAAAGATAAATTAAGAAGAGTCATTATGGTTTTAGCTGAAATTCAGTGACAAAGTCTTATTTTGCCTAATATTTATGCACCTAACATCGATGATCAGGGCTTTTTAATAGATCTCGAAGGGATGTTGCAAGCCGCTGGCACCCCTCATGATATAATATTGGGAGGAGACTTTAATGTTTTGATGGACTCAGTCCTTGATCATAGTGAAGCAAAAGTGTGCAAGCCCCCTAGAGCAACATTGACGCTTCACAGGATGTATAAAAATTTTTGTCTTAGACATTTTGAGGCTTTTGAACCCATCTAGTGGGGACTATACATTTTTTTCATCAGTCCATAAGATTTACTCTAGAATAGAAGTCCCTCATTTCATCTGTTGTTGATTGTTCAATCGGAAACATTTTAGACTCAGATCATGCCCTGGTGTGTTTAGAGGTGTTGCCACATGAAGAAAAGGAAATCATATAGTTGGTGCTTTAATGTATCCCTCTTTCAAAATCCTGAATTCCAACAAATGCTAAAGGCTGAAATCAATGTCTATATGGAGACCAACTGGTCCTCAGTATCCTCTGTGGGTGTGGCTTGGTAGGCACTTAAGGTGGTTCTTAGGGGCCAGATTATACAGTATGCCTCATTCACCAAAAAAATCCAAAACACAAGAACTCGTGGAATTGAAAGGGAATATTGAATTTTTTTAGATCTTATGCTACAGAACTGGCTCCACTCTTGCTAGAAGTTTATACGGAATCATTAATGAATGGAAAGCTTCCGCCAACTATGATACAAGCCCGGATCAGTGTGATTCTTAAAAAGGACAAAGATCCAAGCGAGTTACCGTCCAGTTTCCCTGATCCAGCTAGACATTAAAATATTGACAAAAATTTTGGCTAACCAATTAATAGATCTAATAGAACAGGTGGGGTTTATTCGGGGCCGTAGCTCTTCTGATAACATTAGGCGTTTCATCGATATCATGTAGTCAGGGGCGAATGATCAGACTCCGGTCGCTGCCATCTCACTTGATGTCAAAAAGGCGTTTGATATGGTAGAATGGGATTATCTTTTTAAGATTTTGGAAATGTACGGGTTCGGGAATACTTTTATTCAATGGATTAAGTTACTTTATAGACACCCGGCAGCAACGGTACAAACAAATGGATTAATTTCAGATTATTTTACTCCGAATAGGGGCACCCGGCAGGGTTGCCCTTTTTCCCCATTATTGTTCTGTCTTGCCCTGGAGCCATTAGCAGCCGCAATAAGAAAGGAGGATGATTTTCCAGGGGTGATTGCGGGAGGTGTGGTGCATAAGCTTTTGCTTTACGCAGATTATATTTTATTATTCATCTCCGACCCTACTAGGTCTATGTCTTGCCTCCATAGAATTATTAATTCCTTTTCTACATTCTCAGGATACAGAGTCAATTGGTCTAAATCCGAAGCTTTGGCTCTGACAGTGTACTGCCTGGTAAGAAGCTTTTCAGCCAGGCGCCTTCCAGTGGCCCAAACAGGGCATTAAGTATTTGGATATTTTATTCCCAGCAAATTTGTGTGATTTAGTTAGTTAATTTTGACCCTTTAATAAAAAGGTTTTCATGCGATGTGGGCAGGTGGGCTTCATTACATTTGTCATTGACTGGGAAGGTTAATGTTTTTAAAATGAATTGAATTCCAAAATTCAACTACCTGCTACAATCTCTCCCTATAGAAATACTCTTCTCTTGTTTCAAGCAATTTGATAGTCCTGTTTTGTGAATCAATAAAATTTAAATATCAACAAACAAAAAAGGATTGTTTATAACTTAAGTAATATTAAAAACAGTAAATGCACAGGTTACTTGAAAAACAACAAAGAAGTGCAATATGCTTATAAAATATTTAGAGCTGAGCATAACTACGAAAGAATTCTATATTTTATTTATAGAATATCAATGATTTTTTAAGAGTTTATTAATTTGCATGACACTTCCAGGCCTGGAAAATTTTACAATTCCCTAATATTTCCAGGTTTTCCAGGTCAGTGGGAACCCTGAATCAGAAAACAAATCCAAATATTACAACATTAAAGTAAAATCATCTGACTACATTTAGTTTCCTCAAGGCCTCATATGCAATTAAAGGAAAGCTTGAAAATGAAAATGACTTAAGCTTGAATGTTTTGTGCACGCCAAGTCCCCAACTAAACAATGAAAGCAGTTAAATAGCACCATTTTATCTTATAGAGAATAACTGTTAAGTTTCCCCACAATGACAGAATTTTATTCCAGTAGTGGCCAAGCAATGACTTGCAGCTGTATCAATGGTTTGAGCGCATTTGACTCGAGACAAGAGCGTTGTGAGCTGACATTTGCTGATGTGATTCTCAGTGGCTGGCCTAAGGAGAGATCGGTGCTCGAAAGCTACTCAGAAAAAGTTTCAATTAGAGTTACGGACAGAACAAAGAGTGGCTGCGATCCCTTGAAGGGTGAAGGAAGAGTGCAGCAGTAGAGGTGCATTAGAGAACCATGCAGCACCTGTAACTAATATTTATACATTTTAAAATATTGTACACTGTTTTGCCGAATGGCGATTCATCGATTTTGAGCATTTTAAACTGATTAATGACCAAAACTAACGATTCTTGATTAAAAAAAATCCTACTTCTAGATCGATGCATATGAATCGGCTGGATTAGTAATCGATGCACCTATGTTTCCATCAAAGTTACAAATTTAATTTGTGCAAAAAAAAAAAAAAAAACAGCGTTTCAATCCCATATGTTTAAGAAAATAAAATCATCACCTCTTGGGAAATTGGCCCAAAATAGAAATGAAAATGGAAGCTGAAGACATGGTGGCTCTTTAATTAATTAAATGTAATGAATTACTTAGGGTTTAGAGCGTGCAGATAAAACACTCTAAAAACATTATGTTTGCTTGCGTTCAGTGGCAGATGCCTAATGTCTGGGAGCGAAAGTGTGTCAGGTAGTTCAGGGAGGTAATAGTAGAAAATCATTTCGATGATTGGCTTTGGCATTCAGAATACCCAGAGCAACATTTGAGATGCTATATGATGATTTTGATGATATTCTCTGTGCAAATTATGTATTCACATGGCTTGTTGAAGCAGAGTCACATGACTTTTTTGATGAGCATCTATATTCTTTAAATAAATTCTGTGTGTTTCCATTGTAGTTTAAGCGCTTTCTTAGCCAATAAAAACATTATCCACCTCAAACGAACGTGCAAGTTTTTAATGCGCATTATGGAGAGTTTATTCACATCTTGGTGTCGACTAAAAGCTCAGTTTCGTAGGCCTAGAAATTTTGACTCAGTTAAAACTGTTTTCTGAATGAAATGATTTAACGTTCTTAGCATTGGTCATAGATTGTTTATCCAGTTGTAGTAGATTAAAGATGAGAAATATAGCATTATACCCTTGTGCGACCCCACATACACATGATTGGATGTTGTAATTTGGCTTCACTATATGCCACGCATAATTTAATTTAATTAAAAACCGACTGATCTCAGTTCAGGAGACTCTGGGCTGTCAGTAAAGGGTTAATTTTTCACTGTACGGAGTCATATGACAAAACAACATGGCGCCGATCACAGTGGAGTTTGTTTTGAGGAGAAACGGCAACAAAATTACATCTGGTAAGAAACCTAATTATGTTTTTACATTGAAACTTGTTTGAATCTAAAGATCAGAGTCTCTAGTTTAATTAGATACACCATTTTAAAAATTTTAGTGATTTATCGCAAAACGGCACACTGATAAACACAATGTACACTAATATGTACAATAGCATAAGGTTTTCATTAGAAATCCTATATATTACTGTGCATTTAAGAAAATTGAGAAAAATTTTTTTGCTTTCAGAGGCTTTGTATGGAGTTAGGATAAAAATACGGCTCATTTCAAACTGTTCTGAGACCAGTGCAGACAGACAGCACACTGGAGGTCAAGTCATTCACTAAATAGGGAGCAAGGAAGAATCCTATAGCTTTCCTATGAAGCCAAGTGCATTCAATCCAAACTTCCGAACAAAAGTTAAGTTTCAGGCTGCAGATGAACCATTTAAAGGTGCACTCAGTAACGTTTGTCTTTGTGTCATCTTAGACTTACACTGACACCTAGCGGCTTGGATGCAGCATCATTTAAAATCAATAGTTTTCAGTTGCAGATACAGTACCATTGTAGAAATGTAGTATTCACAGCTAGCCATGATTACATAATCAATGAGTGAAAGTGTCAAATAACAGGAGGGTTACTGAGATTAAGCGAGTAGTATTCGGCTGGTCATGTGATTCAAACATGGCAGCCCCCATGTGCAGACCCTCTCCATGTAGAATAAAACAGCTTTTATAAGGTTACTGATATGACTGGAGTCTTCATTTTAATGTGAGTGGTCAAAATTACAATTCATGTCTTTTGGAGTTAAACTTTTTTTAATGAGGAAAAAATTACTGAGTGCACCTTTAACATGTTTGGCAGACTTGGGACAATCAGTACTTAGATTCAAAATTTATAATGTATAATTTTATTTTAACATGGTTGGCAGTGATTGGACGATGCTGACCATTACTTGTATCAGAAATAATTATGCCAATTTCTGATGGGTAAAATGCTTCAGCACTGGCTTTCACTTGTTTGTTTGAGAGTGCAAAGAGAGAACATTGAGATTTTTTTGCCAAAGTAGAAAAAAAAACATTGTAAAATCAAGTCAAATAATTGTTATTTATATAGTTTTTTTATTTGTGCTTTTCCCAATACATATTGTTCCAAAGCAGCTTTACAGAAAATCAGCTGTAATGTCTCAAAAACATGAATAACCAACACTCCTGGAAACATAAACAATTTGTTGAAAAAAAATAATTAAATATGACTTTCTAAAGCTTGGTATTATTTAACATTTCAAAACATAGTCCCGCTGTCCACATATGAGGGCATACATTTTTAGGAAAACTATTTGTGCTAGAAATGAATAATGTTTTAATTTTACTTAGTTTATTAGGTATGACTAGTTACAAATCAAAAAGGGAAATGGAATATGGACACAGCAGTCACGCTTGGGTCTCAGGAGGATATCAGTGGCAGTCAAAAGTCTTTAATCCACATTGACAATCAAATCGGAATCAAAATCTAATTTAAACCTGGAAGTAAGCAAAGTTTTAGTGTTTTTAAAAATTTTAAACAAAGGAATGCAATGACAAAATGAATAAGAAATATGTAAGATTCTGCCCTATTTCTAGGTAGCTAATCAAGTAAGCAGATTTGCAGCTGACTAGACAAACTTCTTTGTACGTATGACATATAGGTCAGATTTCCTTGCTCTCTCTGAAGCACACAAGATGCTCTTTGGAGCATTTTCAAGTCATGCTGGAATAGCATTGATTGCCAGGTTTTGCACAAACTTGTGGAGTCCAGTGCATGCTGTCATTATTCATTAAGGTGTGTGCTCCAATATACCAATTTTTATGCTCATAATATTTTTAATGGAGAAAAACTGCAATCAATTAGGAAAATGCAAGTTCTTATGGTTGATCACTGGTACGCTGATTGACAAACAAAAATTACATTGAAAACACAATGACAAATCTGTTGTGAAAATAAGTTAATCAGAAGGAGTTATATGCCAGAACCCTTTGGTTCCTTTTGCTATACCATTACTAGATGCACTTTAGTGCTTCAGGCACATTAACTGTAATGCCATCATTCTAGACATATTGTAAAGAAAATTTTAGATAATGAATACCCTGGTCGTTGTTTAAAGAATATGTTTTTACTTATTTGTATCATTAGATTGGTTGGAATGGATTTTTTCAAGCTTTTTTTTCAAAGCTTAATTTTTGCACATTATGCATTTTTGGACATAAAATAGATTGTACATGTCAAGTCAAGTCATTTTTATTTGTATTGCTCTTTTCACAACACACAACGTTTCAAAGTGCTTTACAGAAAATTCTGCATTAACAAAAAAATAAATAAATGAAACTGTAATATCTATAAAGTCTTAGAGTCATCATTGTGTAGTTTGATTAAATATGATTGTAAATTGAGTACAAAAATTAAATAATAATTGTATTTAGAACCCCTGTGAGCAAGCTGAAGGCGACTGTGGCAAGGACCACAAAACTCCATAAGATGTTGGTTAATGGAGAAAAATAACCTTGGGAGAAACCAGGCTCACTGTGGGGGCCAGTTCCCACCTAGCTAAGAGCATGAATATAATGCCAATATTACTTATGTATAGTGCAAGTCATGGTTTAAAATGTGTAAATTAAGTAAGCATTAAGGTCCAGTGTTTAAAAAAAAAAAGAAAATATATTTTTTATGAACTTTAAGATTAATGACTAATGTCTTTGAAGTCCATCCTGGATTAACTGCAGAAGTTCACATAAATGCATTGTCCTTTGTTAGTTGGCTGATGAAGAGTTTTGTTGGCAATTAATTGATAGTCTGTGTATTCCATTTAAAGAGTGTAGTCTATCAATAGACAAAGGTGATGCAGGCAGAGATCAGTGAGGTGCATCGCAGTTCAAGTCATTTCGGTGAGGTTCGGTGGGAACCGTCATAAGTCCAAGTTTCAGGCAGTGGTATATGAAGTATCCCATGTCTTACAGTTGGAGTTGGCATCAGTTCATCCTCTGAAGTCAAAAGACTGAAGTGATGTCTGGCTAGCACCAGCTGTAGTTTGTCGTCATCACTCAGAGACATGTAGCAGTGGAGTCCGACACCAAGCAGGAACGGAGCTGGATCTGGCCTATTCTGGTTACCTCGGGATATGGAATGGAAACAAATGGAAACAAATAAAAGAATATTAGCACAGATGCCATTCAATTTTATGCAGAGTTATAGATCACGATCACTGTTTCTGGTTCCGGCAGACCTAACTAAAGCAACCAAATTGTGAGTTGATGTATAAATTAGGTGTATTCCTGGCTAATAGATGAGTCTAAACTCAGTGAGTGTGTCTGCATCCCGAACATTGTTAGGGAGACTATTCCATAGTTTAGGAGCCAAATATGAAAAGGATCTACCTCTTGTGGATTTTGATATTCTTGGAATTATTACCAAGCCAGAATTTTGTGATCGTAATGAACGTGACGGAATATAATATCTCAGAAGTTCACTTAATTACTGTGGAGCTAGACCATTCAAAGCTTTGCAAGTCAAATACAGACAACTCTACAGACATTTTGGCAAGCGTTGTGGGGAAATTTTCTGCGACTGATGTCTTTTTGCCGTAAGATGTGGTATCAATGTAACGTAAAACTGACAGCCTCATTTACGTGGTTTGATCTTAAAAACCACTGAAACTTTTTTTTTTTTTTTTCCTCTCCGGTTGTGACGGCTTATTCTTTTCATCTTGAGTTTCCTGAAAATTCGGTGTCAAATCAGAGGCAATACACATAATAAAATCACACTTTCTGAAAGTGTTTTAAACACCTGCTCCACACACAAACATAATAGTAGAGTTCACAGGACAAAACAGTTTGTACTGTACTGTAAGAAGATTAAAAGTTTTCAGTATGGTATATGGAGAATTGTGTTTATTAAATCTCTACAGACCGACTATTCTGTTTATCTATTTAAGTGTTTTTCTTTTCAGTCAGTTTTTGGCCATTCACACTGCAAATTCACACTGCAAATATGTTTTTGCTCTTTTCGTAAACACCACAACTCATATTGGGTTAGATTTCAGCCAAAAAATTCACTGCCACCACAGACGGTGCTTTTTCTTTCACGATAGTTTTTGAACCACAGGTTGTTTGTTCTCCTGTGGCTTTGTACTCAGAATCCAGGGCTGATTCACGTGTTTGTCCACACAAGTGCACAAATTGTCAGGTGAAATTACAGGTTGTTTGCATGATCAGCCATAGCTGAAATGTTTCACAATGCTTTTACATCTTATATTCAGGTAGTTTGCAATGATTTTGTAAAGAATGTCAAGACTAGATTTTGTATTTTAGTAAACTGTGGTGGTTATGTTGATTGCATAAGAACAGTGCTCCACTGCATCATATTTTCCTGTATTTAATGTCTTCCTGCAAACAGAGACACTTGCATAAGTGACACTTCCAGATCAACCTTTGAATCTTTAGGTTGTGTAGTTTTGTAAATAAAAATATAATTACATTTATAATTTTGTAAAAAAAAAATTTTATTTTTTTTTTTTTTTTTTTAACACAGTTTAGAGACTTCAAAAGATAATAAATTAAAAGGTAATGAAAAGGAATGGACTTAATAGACAGGAATCTTACGTTTCTGTTTCTGTCAGCAGTTTAAGGTATTTCTGGGTTTATTTATTTTTTAACCCTGAAAAGTATCAATTATTATCATGTTATGCATGAACTGATCACTTGGCAGAGTTTACAGAGTAAGATACTTTTTATTTTGAAAATATCTCATCAGATTAATATAAAATATATTACATCTGCCACTAAATAGTGTCTCTCAAATGCTTATGTTGGGGATTTTTTTATGTATATATATTCCAGGTGGTACAAGTTATACTGTTGCACAAAAAAGCTTTGACAGTGTTACAATGGAAATCGATGTAAGTTTGCCCCATAAAAGTGCATTTTTGTTCACTTTTTTTTTCTTTTTTTTTTCTTCTTTTTTTTTACAAACTGTGGTTTTGACTCAAAACTTTTTGTGGTGACAGCATGCCTTGAATACTATTAATAGAGATTAACTTGTATTTAATATAATATATATTTTGCATTTTTTTCTTGATTTGTTTGAATTTTCTCTAAAATTCATGTTTGCCCAAAACCAATTTTACAGAGCAGCGTCAGCATCCTTCAAAGTTTCTTTTGTGTTCCACAGCAGACAGAAAGTCATACAGGTTTGGAACAATATGAGGATGAGTAAATGACAACAGAATTTTAATTTTTGATTGAACTGTCCCTTTAACATTATTCTAGACTATAAAGAGCTCATAAAGTGATGCATAAGCTTTGATTCAAATGGTTGTATTTCTACATTTTTACACTTGCAATTAATGTAATATTTTAGTCATTACAGAGTTTTATTTTAAGCATTGCTGGTCAAGGTTTTTTATTTTTTTTATTTTTATTTATTTTTTTATAAATGTGGTCATATATTCTACCCCCACAAACACACACACTCTTAACACCTACCTAAGACCCTCACACACCCTCTCCTTGCGGGTTTGAGATCCGAGGCTGTTTTCTTGTTTTGCATGAGTGTAAATCCCTCCCCCTTCCCTTACCGAGACAACTGACCTTTACCAGAGAACTGTGTTGCATGTCTCGTGAACCCACCTCACACTCAGAGTTCCTGTCCAAATGCAGCATCAAAATGTCGCTTGTTTCCAGTTAGTTTTTAGTACACTTTGCATTGCATTTGCACTGAAACAATCTCACTTTTTTCATACTGTCATGATTGACATTGCAATATTAAACCATTGTCCACCAGCTAAACCAGAAGCAAGCCAGCATAAACCAGCATGGAAATTCATGCTGCTCTGTGTAGCAGATTACTACCAAACTGTTAACAAAAACAAACCCGTGAGATTGTGCGTGTAGCTGTGGTTTTGTAGGTGTGGGTGAAATGTTGGAGAATCAGTGTTTTATTTCTGCTTTTTTCTGCATGATGTAAAAATATATCAATGACCTCATCTGTATTATGATGTAATCCCACTCATGCCAAATGGTAAACTTGTTAAACTGTGTGGTATATTTACAAACATACACTATATGGCGAAATGTATGTGGAAAGCCCCTAAGCACCTCATCCATTTGTGCTTGTTGACATTTAATTTCAAAACCATTAACATTAATTTGGAGTTGGTTTTTCCGAACAGCTTCTACTTTTCCGTGAAGGCTAGATGGCAGGGATTTGCTTCTTTTGAAATACAAGAGCATCGGTAATGTTGGACAGTGGGGTCTGGCTCACAGTCTGGGTTCCAATTCATCCTAAAGGTGTTCAGTGGGGTTCAGGTCTGGGCTTTGTGCAGGCCAGCAGTGTTGGGCCGATTCCTTCTAAAATGTAATCCATTACTGATTACAAATTACACATCTCAAATTGTAATCAGTAATGTAATCCTTTTGAATAAACTTTAAGTTAATCTATTTAAGGTTAGGTAATATACTTTAAGGTAATCTATAATTCTTTGGATTCCTTATGGATTACATATTGATTGTTTTGATGAAAATGCCAATTAACATTAGTAAACATAAAATCAAACAGCAACTCACTGGACCCACTTCATATTAGATGATATGAATTAACTACTATATATCTAAGCATTTGATACAATGTACTTATTATGTACATACGTGTTGTTGCATTGTACTCACATTAAAGTACCTGCTTTTAACTACATCTTTACACTGTTAACCTTACCTCTAAACCTAACCCTACCCTAATCCTATCCCTATCCCTACTCCTAAACCTACCCGTACCTCAACCTCAGTAGCAGCAAATGTGAATTTTGTGAGAAATTTGCATGTAGTTACACAATAAATACATTGTATTATATGTATTGTAATGTTAGTACATATTACAGACACCTAATATAAAGTGGGACCAGACAAGGATAGCATGCACGTATTTTTCATTTTCACAAGAGAATTGTCCTTTTGGAAATTCAAAATGGGGATTGTCCAATTTTTGCATTTGGCTTTGAAATCAAGAATGAGAGAATGTCTCTAGATGTGTTGCAGAGATGAACGATTTATACCTCCTCATAACTATTTGAGATGGTGTGACCTTAATCTATGACTGTCATCCTGAAGCTTGGGTTGAAGTGCATTTCCATGGTGCAAAAGAACAAAGCTGGATGTTACCAAGTTCTCTGACATTTTTAAGAGTGTCTGGAATTATGGACAGCTGGACACTGGCTTGTTTGAAATTGTTTTGCAAAATATAAATAGCTTAGCATTTATTTAAAAATTATTCTGTGTATCATCTAGCCATGTGTGCATGTACCGAAATTGATACACTGCATTGAAAGCTCAATACAATCCACAAATACACACAGGGCATATGGTTTCTGTTTTAAATACATTTCTAAATTAGGGTATAAATAAATATCTTCACTGGAATAAAGGGGCCTATAGCTAAACTTGTTAATTACAAGGTGGTATCCATAAAATCTTAGTCATGTAGTACAATCACACACAGACACACAGGTCATATCTTAGTTTGAAGAAACAGAATGCTTGGTGGAAGTGTTGTATATATGTATATATGTATATATACAGTATATATAAGTGTTGTTATATGTGGTCTGCCACTTCATGGACGATCAGCTGTCCTTCCTGTCTCCCTGTAGCACTGTCTTAGGCATCTCACAGTACGGACATTGCACTTTATTGTGCTGGCCACATCTGCAGT
This sequence comes from Myxocyprinus asiaticus, assembly GCF_019703515.2. Taxonomy (NCBI): domain Eukaryota; kingdom Metazoa; phylum Chordata; class Actinopteri; order Cypriniformes; family Catostomidae; genus Myxocyprinus; species Myxocyprinus asiaticus. Next base: position 8,221,690 of record NC_059357.1, on the reverse strand, counting down.
CCTCATGCCTCCATGCTGCATGCCTAAGATACGTTCACGCAGATGAGCAGGGACCCTGGGAATCTTTCTTTTGGTGTTTTTCAGAGTCAGTTGAAAGGTCTCTTTAGTGTCCTAAGCTTTTATAACTGTGACCTTAATTGCCTACCGTCTGTAAGCTGTTAGTGTCTGTAGCCCATCCGCCTCGAGGTTTGACGTGTTGAGCATTCTGAGATGCTATTCTGCTCAATACAATTGTACAGAGCGGTTCTGAGTAACCGTAGCCTTTCTGTCAACTCAAACCAGTCTGGCCATTCTCTGTTGACCTCTCTCATCAACAAGGCGTTTCTGTCCGCAGAACTGCCACTCACTGGGTATTTTTGTTTTTTGCACTATTCTGAGTAAACTCTAGAGACTGTTGTGCGTGAAAATCCCAGGAGATCAGCAGTTACAGAAATACCAGCCCATCTGGCACCAACAGTCATGAATATGTAACAATATGTGTATATATGCAGCATATAATATGCTTGTTACCCTATGCAGAAATCACTAACTTGCAGATCATTCACGTCATCTGCCAGCCAAGTTATACATGCACTGAGAATATGTTGCAATATTTACAAATAGTGTATTTTGAATCAGATCATATTTCTCAATGATGTTAAAAGGGCAAAGATGCTCTTCCTTTAGTTATATGTACTTTCCTTAAAATCTTGGTTCTCCTTTGGCTTCAGTAGAGCATATCTGTATATCTGTAAATGGATATGCCTGCATGCATGCATTTGTTTGTATGCATGTGTGTGTGTGTGTGTGTGTGTAGTCTGTGGGTATCAAATGTTTGTATGAAACAGGATGTGGTCCTCATCACACTTTTGTGCTCTGAATAAAGTTCATGTGGCGTGACGAGTAGTGTGCGGCCCAGGAGGCTAACATTACTCTCCATGGACCTGAGAAATAAAAAATTTCCTGACTGAAAAAAGTATACTCTCAGATAGACTATAAAAGAATGTTCCTTTGAGAAAATCATCACATTTTCTTTTCTGGTCCTCTCCTTCAGCATCAAAATCTGCTGACCTTTTGATTTAGCTTTTCATACTCTTTGAACGCAACCTCTTAACTTGCCAGCAAACACTGTGGTTAGTCAGGTGCACAAACACGTATGCACACAGCAGAGGTGCACTTGTCACACAAAGTGAGCAAGAGGTCGGGTAGGTAACAAAAAGGGAGGAGCAGTCCGAGCGAAAGGGGTAAAGAGAAGGGGATGAAGAGTAGGGTGGAGTTTTATAAGGGTCAAGTTGAGAGACAGACCTCAGCATCCATGGTGCCTGCGCAGACAGCTGTTTGATAGACAGCTGAAGGTAAGGGGTGAGTCTACACTTCAGTCTTACATTTGCACATTACATTTCGTGTATCATCTCAGCAGTACAGTTATTGTAATGTGCACCTTGCCAGAGTGGGATAGGCTTCCCCAGATTGGCCTAGGTTTTTCTCCATCGCTTGCTCACTGTGTGCATTAAAACATGATTTTCTATAAAGCTGCTTTAAAACAATGTGTATTGTGAGAAGCGCTATACAAATAACATTGACTTTGACGTGACTTGTGATAAGAAACTATATGGGTAGATTTTTAGCCGGCAGTGAATTATGAAGAATAATAAAACTAATTTGAAAGAAATTATGCAGTAACTTTTTGCACTCCTAGGATTAAGAATAGGAGATGCTGAAGCATTTTGTGGAACTGAGAGTGAGAATGTGAGATGTTTGCAACAATCACTTAGATCAGAAGTTAAGGTTTGAATCGGTGTGTGATCCAAACACTCTACAAGTTGCTACCCAAATTACTCAGCAATCATTTATTAAAGACTTGCAGTGAAACTGCAAGGTCAGTGTTTGCTGTATATGCCCTGTCACTGGTCACTATTTATCATACTGACAGATGGGGCATCTTCGCTGTTAGTATGTTTGTGTTGGTCATTTTACAAGTAGTCACCTTACGGATACAGCTGAGTGTTTTATTTTTTTATTTTTTTATTTTTTTATTTTTTCTCTCATTGTTGTCTGTGGGTGGATTTTGTACTCATGGTGGAAATTGCCTGTATACAATTGACCACCCACTCACTAAGAGGGGCGTAATGTTGTTGAAAATGGCAAACTCAGCAAAAGAATCAAAGGTAGCTTGCGTCATATACACATCAAAAGCACAAAAGTTGTGTCAAGTATATTGCAATGGAATTCAATGTGTGTGTTTTGCAGTTTACGGTTGCCTTTAGGCAACATCCTGTCAGGGTAACAGCCACATTGAAACCATTTAAAAGTGAATATATACCAGGGCTAGTTGTCACACTTTTTACACCAGTGAATATCAGGGTAGGTTTATTTGTTATTTTTTTAAATCAATTTCTGCATAGGAATATACCTTGAAGTCTTGGCCACAAAAAAAAAACAAAAAAAAAAATCAATGAAAATTTTCACAGATTTTGCCCAGGAAAAAAAGGTTAAGTTCACTGAACACACGGTCAGGGTTAGGGTCATGACAGCGTTTTGTGTCAAAATGGCCCAATAGTGGGAAATGTTGTCATACTATACTGTATAGCAGAGGTGCACAAACTAGGGCCTGTGGGCCAAAATTGGCCTGTGATGACCTTTGATTTGGCCCGCCTTGCCATAGATGACAAGAGGGGAAAAAATTGGAAGGAAAAAATATGGCATTGATGCAGCTCTTCGTTTTTAATTACACTGCGTGCCCAATTATTAGGCAAGTGAGTATTCTGATCTTATCATTATTTCCATGCACATTTTCCAACTCCAAACCATATAAACTTGAATGCTTATTGGATTCAATCATTTTCAGGTGGTATATATTTGTGTAATGAGGGAGGGTGTGGCGAAAGTGACTAACACCTTATATCAAGGTGTGCATAATTATTACACAGCTTCATTACCTCAGGTAAAATGTGCCAAAAAAGAGATTTAACTGACACTGAAATGTCAAATATTTTAAAATGCCTTTCAGATGGATGCAACACTCTTGAAATAGCTAAACTATTGAGGCGTGACCACCGGACAATCAAACGTTTTGTTGCGAATAGTCAACTGGGGCGCAAAAAAATGCATGGAGAAGAAAAGGCGCAAATTAACTGCAAAAGACTTGATAAGAATTAAACGTGAAGCTACCAGGATCCCATTATCTTCCAATGCTACCATATTCCAGAACTGCAACCTACCTGAAGTGTCCAGAAGTACAAGGTGCCAAGTGCTCAGAGACATGGCCAAGGTCAAGAAGGCTGAAACATGACCACCACTGAATATATTCACAAGCTGAAGTGTCAAGATTGGGCAAAGAAATACATGAAGACAGATTTTTCAAAGGTTTTATGGACAGATGAAATGAGAGTGACTCTTGATGGACCAGATGGATGGGCCCGTGGCTGGATCACTAATGGACATAGGGCACCACTTCGAGTCAGGTGCCAGCAAGGTGGAGGAGGGGTACTGGAATGGGCTGCTATCATTAAGGTTGAGGTAGTTGGACCTTTTCAAGTTGAAGATGTACTGAAACTCAACTCTCAAACCTACAGCCAGTTTCTGAAAAGTACTTTCTTCAAGCAGTGGTACAGGAACAAGTCCTCAGCATTCAAGAAGGCCATGATCTTTATGCAGGACAATGCTCCATCACATGCATCCAAGTACTCCACTGCTTGGCTAGCCAGCAAGGGCCTCAAAGATGCCCAAATAATGACTTGGCCCCCTTCCTCACCTGACTTAAATCCTACTGAGAACTTGTGGGCCCTTCTCAAACGTGAGATTTACAGTGAGGGAAGACAATACACCTCTTTGAACAGCATTTGGGAGGCTGTGGTTGCTGCTTCAGCGAAAGTTGATCGTGAACAGATCAAGAAACTGACAGACCTCATGGATGGAAGGCTCATGGCAGTTATTGAAAAGAAGGGCAGCTATATTGGTCACTGAATATTTTTGAAAGGCCAAAAATGTTATTAAATTGTCATTTTGTGTTACTTATTTGTTGCACCTACTCTAAAAAAAAAAAAAAATTAGAATAAACAATTGAGTTGGGAGAAATTATTTTTGTAATTTAGTTGCCTAATAATTGTGCACACTTATATATTCCCCTGAAAAAGACAAAACTCACTTTTTCTTTGTTAAACATTCAGGTCTGAGGTTCCATAACATTTTGGATTGACTGAGAGCATTGTGTTTGTTCAACAATAAAATTAATCCTGAGGAATACAGTTTGCCTAATAATTGGGTACGCAGTATAATCTTTTTTTTTTTTTTTTTTTTTTTTTTTTTGCATTACAAAAACTATAGCTTATTTGAAAAATGAGAGTATAAGTGATTTAATTTTTTTTAATGTATATGCGTACTTCCATGACCTTTAAATACGTGCTGAAAGTTCGCTCCATTGGCCATCCCAGGTGCCACCCCAAAATATTCACTATGATTGGCCAGCTCCAAAGTCGGAGGTGGGCATTCAATACCGCCAGACAGAACCTAGTTGGTTTAAAACGGAGCGGGACCTCTAGCAGGGTCAATAAATTACAGGTAATTAGGTGGACTCGCGGAACAGTGCGTACAGTCAAAAAAATATGGCTTGAACGCGCACTATACGTTGTGCAGCATTTCATATCCGCGTGAACGCGACCACTGAAGCGCACCCGTGAAGCAGTTTTGATAAAGTCAAGTGAGGGGGCATTTTAATTTAAACAACAGTTCCATTCACTCCAAACACCGCACAACATTACAACAAGCACTATAAGTGAACAGATCAGTACTCTCAAAAATCCCCTTTCTGCCCTGCCAGCTAGACAAAAACTAATTCTTCATATTTCATCTTCTTATTCTGACTAAACCCCGTTTTGGGGTGTGTATAACATCTGTGTGCATCATAATGTAATTCGTTTGTCAAACGTGAGGATATCAAAACAGATGGCTGCCAGTTTTATAATAACCATAAGATACAATGCATTTTTCGGCAGGTTCTTAATCATAATCATATTTTGGAGTCAACGAAATTAATAGGCCTCTCAATTTTTATTTTATTTCCTTTCATAATGTAATGCATTCAGCCTAATCGCCTCTTAAGAAAAGAAGCAAAAGTACAATTCAAGTTGTTGATATCACAACAGGAAAACAGTTTTAATATCAAATAAAAGTAAGCAGGCTAAATGCATTAACTACGCAACATTTTTTAAAGCATTGTTTAATTAAATAATCCTATTACATTGGGCAGTCCCAATAAATGGTAATACTGAGTGAAATCCAGGACAATGTGTAGCCTATGTCTATGATAAGAAATATCTTTAATATCTTATTTGTTACAAAACAAAAAACAATATCCTACTTGATAGTATTACGTCATGCCATTGTATCTTCATCTCTCCCAAATCTCCGCAAAACTGCACAGAACTACCGTGTGTGTAATGTGAGGAGATGCGCTGTTCTTAAAGTGACAGTAACCATGTTTTAAGAGACGCTTATATTTAGTCGTTTAGCAGACATTTTATCCAAAGTGACACAACATACATAAAAATTATATTGAAATCAGTTATATGCATTGTGCAAGTATAGGACACTTGCTGATTTTAATTTGAGAGTTCTTTGTGTTTTGCAGTATTAATATTTAATGTTAAAATAATACAGTTTGATATATGCAACGTTTACTTTTGGCCCACTGCCCTCAATCAAGTTTGATTTTTGGCCCTTCATAGGAAAAAGTCTGGGCACCTCTGCTATATAGGGTAAATTGTCACAATGGAACCTGCCAGTAAATCAGCCCCCAGAATTTGACATTTTAAAAAGTTTACCTTTTCAACACTGAGGCATTTTTGGGCTGCCACTTGCAATTTCTCATTATCAAATTTAAAAGCTCTCAGCATATCCGTGAGATAAAACGTAAATCTTGCAGGATCAGTTTGTCTCTTTTGTGCCTCATAGAAGCGTCTCTGACTGCACTGAAAATATCACAATACATGGATCTAAGTATCGATACAATATAATGAGAAAAATTATCACAATATATCGATATTTGATTGTATCGACACATCCCTATATATACAATACTGTGCAAAAGTTTTAGGCACTTGTGAAAAATTTTGCATAGTGAGGATGTCTTCAAAAATAATACCATAAATAGTTTTCATTTATCAGTTAACATCTTACAAAGTCCAGTAAACATAAAAAAGCTAAATCAATATTTGGTGTGGCCACCTTTGCCTGTAAAACAGCCCCAATTCTCCTAGGTACACTTGGACACAGTTTTTCTTGGTTGTTGGCAGATAGGATGTTCCAAGCTTCTTGGAGAATTCACCACAGTTCTTCTATCTACTTAGGCTGTCTCAATTGCTTCTGTCTCTTTATGTAATCTCAGACTGATTCAATGTTCAGTGGGGGGTGCTCTGTGAGGGCAATGCCATCTGTTGCAGAGCTCCCTGTTCTTCTATTCTAATCATTTCTATTTGCAAAAGTAATATTTGGGAGTCTAAAATGTATTTTTCCTATTGACACACTAAAGCTGAAGATATAAATAACCATCTTAAGACAAATGTTTTTGTAAAACATGTTAAGTGCCTAAAACTTTTGCACAGTACTGTATATATATATATATATATATATATATATATATGGATGGCGAGCAGGGCAGGGCCGAGCGAGGCCGGGAAGGTGAGTGATGACCGGTCTCGCGTTCCAGTGAGGGGCAGTGGGAGTATTTAAGAAGAGGAGACAGCAACAGAGGGGAGAGAGAGATGCACTAAGCTGTCTGTGTGTGTGTGTTAATTTGCTGGCTGAAAAGCAGTGCGTGTGTTTTATGTGGGGCTGGAAAGCACCCCGTTACATTGTACACTGAAAAGTATGATTAAAGTGTCTTGTGTGTTTGTTAAGCTGGTCCCAGCTTCCTCCTTTTCCTCCTTTTATATATATATATATATAATAAGACTATTTGCAGGGAGATGGAGTGAACAGAACCAAAATTACATGCTTACAAATGTAATTTTGGTTCTGTTCTCTCCATCTCCCTGCAAATAGTCTTATTTTATTCCACTAGATGACAGCAAGTACACTATCACCTTCCTTCAGAAAATGCCGATTTGAAATGTAGGTGGCGCTCTAATGCATTTTAGCCCTCACAGACCTGCTCATCCATAGATATTCAGTCTAATTTTCTGTTCATGCAAGGTAAAAGCAGATATAAAATTTTTTGCTATTTTGGGCTTATAGCAGCAGTGATCGGAGCATAAAAGAGACGTTTTTATGTGATGTCTTGTGATTCTTTGAAAATATTATGAACTGTGGTATTAGTGCATTAAAAAAATAAGCCTTTTTTCTAGACTTTTATATTAATATAAATATTTCTACCATATGACCTCTAGGTGGCACTGATTTGCGACGTGAATGTTCTCAGGTCTTCTTTTGTTATTTTATGTAACATAAATGCAGAAGTGATTATCAAATCAGATGAAAATGTTAAACCGAGGTCCTGACTCTCTGTGGTCATTAAAAATCCCAGGGCACTTGTCGTAAAGAGTAGGGGTATAACCCCAGTGTCCTGGCCAAATTCCTCCCTTTGGCCCTTGTCTATTATGGCCTCCTAATTATCTCCATCCCTGAATTGGCTACATCACTCTACACTCCTCTCCATCAATAGCTGGCATGTGGTGAGCGTATAGGCACACTATGGCTCCCGTCACATCATCCAGGTGGATGCTGCACACTGGTGGTGGTTGAGGAGATTCTCCCTATACTATGTAAAATGTTTTGAGTGCCTAGAAATGCGCTATATAAATGTTAGGAATTATTATTATTATTATCAGTGAAAAGTTCAGATTGACCTCATAGTTCTTAAATACTGAGCTTGTCTCTGTAAGAGCTGTGCTGGGCACCTAACCACACACTCACGCTTGTTGTTAACTGATGACCATGTTTCACGTCCCCTAGATATTGTTTATAGACAACAAATGAAGCTGACCACAGTTGTGTGCTGCTTTAAGCTGAGCAGTCTGTGTTAAAAAGTTCATTTTTAAAGTGTTAGTTTACCCAAAAATGATAATTTTGTCATAATTTACTCACCCTCATATCGTTCCAAACTTGTATGACTTTTTTTCTTCCATGAAACACAAAGGATATGCTAGGCAGAATGTTCAAGTTGGTCTTTTCCATACAGTGAAAGGGAATGTTGACTGGGGCTATTGCTGATCCATCAAGCCATATGGACTTCTTTTATGGTGCTTTTTGTTGTTGTTGTTGTTGTTGTTTTGGTCAATTTTGGAACTTGACAACCCCCTATTCCAATTCACTTTCATTGTATGGAAAACAGCCAGCACATTCAAAAACATATCTTTTTGTGCTCCAAAAAAACAAAAAAAAACAAAATGACATCAGTTTTGGAACAACATGATGGTGAATAAATGATGACATTAAAAAATATATATAAGTTTTGTTTGTGTGTTCAGGATCCAAGAAGTGATGAAGCGTTACTGCTATACCCCTCTCCTAATCTTCATCATATTTTATGGAAGCACCCAGTCCAATCACACACAAATGGGTAAGTGTTTTTTTGCTTTTGTATTGTGCAATTACCAGTACCAAACTTGTTTTACACCCATTTCCTACAAGTAATGAAATACAAATGTTTACTTAATTTCTTTTGTCTTTTAACGTTGATATGTCTCGTGATCTTACCAAAAACAGAAGGTCTGTCCTGCGTGAATGACTACTTGAGAAACATTTCATGTGTGTGGAGGAACTCTACGGATTTCTCTGGCCAACGATGTGAGCTTGAGGGGAACAGGGGCTTTGGGAGGTTTGTGGTTCTAAATTTAATCTCAAGACAAAAATTCTTAAAGCTGATGTGTGTAATTATTTGGATGTTAAAAAACATTCTATTATCCCAGCTTAAAGGGATAGTTCACCCAAAAATGAAAACGTGGGTGAACTGTGTTTTTATAACCATATATGACTTTCTTTCTTTTCTTAACACAAAGGGAGAAATTGTGAAGAAAAACAAAATTGTGCTCAGTGATGTCAATGGCAGTTTATGGTGACTACATCTTCAAGCTTCAAAAGAATGAAAAGTATAATTCAGAAGTCTAATAAATTATTCCATGAGACTCATGATTGTTATGAAAGCATACGATAAGGTTTGGTGAGAAACAAGCCGAAATCTAATGTATTATTTAATAAAAATGTTCATTGACCTTTGGTCTCCAGTCGCCTTCGGCTTGCTCACTGGGGTTCTAAATAAAATTATTATTTAATTATTTATTTTTATACACAATTTACAATCATATTTAATCAAACTACACAATGATGCCTCTAAGACTTTATAGATATTACAGTTTCATTTTCTGTTAATGCATGATTTTCTGTAAAACGATGTGTGTTGTGAAAAGCACTTTACAAATAAAAATGACTTGACTTGTGCGCATTCATGACAGGGCACGAGAGCAACAGTTCACGAAGCCCCCTCGCAACATGTGGCGTTCAAGCAAAATCTAGATTTGTTTATCTAAAAACAGATCCGCCACAGCGATAGTGACAACAGAACACAACACATCTGCACACAAAATAGAGAACAGAGAACAGAACTTACTAAACATGTCCGAAGTGTTTGTAGTCGAAGAATTGATGCATTTCTATGCCCAGCCTTATTTGTTTGAATGTTTATTTGTTTAGCCATTTCACAGCAGACAGAGTTATCCGTGCAATGCCGACAATATAAAACAAGTGATCAATAGAATGTACCATCACTCGTCACTGCTGGTTAGGACAAAAACTCTGATTACCTTAGAAAATATACCTTTTATTGCGTGTCATTTGCCTTCAGGTTAGGACATGGTGTGACTGTGGCTGCCTGTAGTCTCCTCTATGTTTCTGTTTGATTTCTCATTTTTAGTAAGCTCTGTTCTCTGTTTTGTGTGCATCTGTGTTGTGTTCTCTTTTCACCTGTTTTTAGATAAACAAATGAGTTTTCGCTTGAACATCCCAATGTTACCCGGGGGCTGCGTGAACTGTTACTCTCGTGCCCTGTCATGAATGCGCACAGGAGATCAACGGTTTCTCCCTTTGTGTTAAGAAAAAGAAAGAAAGTCATATAGGGTTATCACAACACAGGGGTGAGTAAAAAAACGACAGAATATTTGGGTGAACTAATCTTTGAATATGCATTCGGTAACATGTATAAGTAATAAGTCGGTTGATTTCCCTGAAAAGTGTAACACTTTGGCTCTGTGGCACTATCAAAACATTGCTCTGTTTGTTTGACCATCCCAATGAGTCAAACACAGCAAAATTGAGTTTGAGGCTGGACAATCTGTTTGATCGACCAATAGAAGATGCGGGGAGTGTTCAGGAAATGTGTTTGAAAACAACATATTGTTTTGCGATTTCGTTTGGTGACACTAGTGGCACAGAAATGACAATCTTCAGGTTTAATATTGAAAAATAAACCTACAAAATCTTAATCTTGAATTTGAATTCTGTTTATCGTATTATATTTGTGTGAAGCATGCCACAATGTGAGCTGGTGCCACTGAAAAATCATTCATATCTTGTGAGAGGCTGCTCTTTAACCTTTGAAAAATGGGTAAGCAGAAAATAAATTGATTTGAATACTTTTTACCTAAGTTGACATCTAGTATCCTCACTTTATCAACAAGTATCTTCTTCTTTACTTCTCTCTCTTTCTCACAGGACTTTTTCTTTCTTGATAGGATCTGGCTGAGTGTGTTTTGTAATGGATTTCTCATTACTAAAATATATTATCATCCTGGCCGAAACAGTAAGTTGCTTTTTGATTCAGCAATGGACTTCATTCCCAGTACCGCCATATTTAATTTTGACATGAACAATAAAGAGGCTGTAAGGGATAGATTTACAGTCTCTTCAATGACATCCACTGTTTAAAGCTCCTAGATCACATCTAATTTCCCACAACTCATGTTTTCTGGAGTTTTCTGTCAACTGAAATTTCTTGGAAAGATTTTTTTTTTTTTTTCAATGTTTCATGAGCGGAACGATCTCCAACCTATTGAAGAGACTGTACATCTATCCCTCACAGCCTCATTTTCATTACCATCAAAAATGATAGATGGCGCTACTGTGAATAAAGTCCATTAGCATGTTGTGTTAAAGTAACACATGCAGAATTACTGAAAGTAGTTGTTCACCTTTAAATTAAAATACATTCTTCTATCCCAGCTTACTTATACCTCACCTGTAAGTAAGCTTTTTGTCAGCTGATTTCCCCAAAAAATGTGTAGAAACTGTGGAGCTTTCAAAAACATTGCTCTGTTTGTTTGAGCATTCCGACCAGCCCGAAATAATAACATTGGTTCAACCAATGGCATGAATTTGGGGGCAGGACAATCTGTTTGGCAGAACAATTGAAGATGGGGGGAATATTCAGAAAAGCTGTTTGAAAACAATGTTTATTTTTGCAATACTGTTTGGTGACATAAGTGGTGTAGAAATTAGTACGTTTTTAGTGGATTTAATGATGAATATCTACATTTATTATAGAAATTCATTAGCAGTTGCTATGCAACAGGACTGAGGAGGAGACTACATGTAATGTTAAGCCAGTTGCTTTTTGTTTTATAATTTTAACAAATTAGCATTTTTCATCTTGTTTTTTTTTTTTTTTTTTTTTTTTTTTGGCATTGACAGTTAAGACGCACCCACCAGATAAGCCAACTGTAAGCGGAGACAAGATAACTTGGAGTAGAGGCATTAACTTTCCAAATGACATTAAACAATATGAATTCGAGCTGCAGTTTAAACAAGCACACACAAGCTGGGAGGTAAGCATGCATTTGTGTTTTTTTTTTTATTTAATGGTGAAGTGTGTCATTTCTATGCCATTACTGTCACCAAATGAAATTGCAAAAATAATGAACCAGCTTTCTTTAACAATGATTGCGGATTTGTGCATGCTCCTCCTGTGTTATAGATGGCAAAACCTCAGTCTGTGTCCCATGGAAGTTCTGTATTGCTAGACCAAAACAAACTAACTGTAGGAGAAGTGTACCAGGCCAGGGTGCGTGTGAAGCCTGTTGAACCAATAAATGAAGGTTACCTACAGGGGGAATGGAGCAACTGGAGCCCTGTTGTGTCCTGGAAGTCTGAGGCTGGGAAGAAAGAAATACCACTGCAACCAGTTGAAAACACGCCAGGTGGGGCCTCCTGCCAAACACATAATATAATGCTATGTGTTTGTGGCATATATTATTATGATCCTCTTATATATTACTATATTCAGAATTTACATTTATATTTATGAAGATTTACAACTATATATTCAGATTTATAGCTATATAATGATTTACAACTATATAATTGTTTTTTCAAATGATATATTCAGATTTATAATAATATATTCTGAATAATAACAATATATTCAGGATTTATAACTATATGTATATATATATTTATTATATATTCAGATTTATAACTACATATTCAGATTTACAATTATATATTCAGATTTATTACTATATTCAGGATATATATATATATATATATATATATATATATATATATATATATATATATATATATATTACATATTCAGATTTATAACTATATATTCTGAATTATAACAATATAATCAGGATTTATAACTTTATATTCAGATTTACAATTATATATTCAGATTTATCACTATATTCAGGATTTATAACTATATGTATATATATATTTATTATATATTCAGATTTATAACTACATATTCAGATTTACAATTATATATTCAGATTTATTACTATATTCAGGATTTATATATATATATATATATATATATATATATATATATATATATATATATATATATATATATATATATATTACATATTCAGATTTATAACTATATATTCTGAATTATAACAATATAATCAGGATTTATAACTTTATATTCAGATTTACAATTATATATTCAGATTTATTACTATATTCAGGATTTATATATATATATATATATATATATATATATATATATATATATATATATATATATATATATTATATATTCAGATTTATAACTATATATTCAGATTTATCACTAAATATTTCAAATTCATAAATATGAAATTATATTCAGGATTTATAACGATATATATATTTTTTTATTATATATTCATATTTATAACTACATATTCAGATTTACAATTATATATTCAGATTTATTACTATATTCAGGATTTATATATATATATATATATATATATATATATATATATATATATATATATATATTATATATTCAGATTTATAACTATATATTCTGAATTATAACAATATAATCAGGATTTATAACTTTATATTCAGATTTATCACTATATTCAGGATTTATAACGATATATATATTTTTTTATTATATATTCATATTTATAACTACATATTCAGATTTACAATTATATATTCTGATTTATTACTATATTCAGGATTTATAACTATATGTATATATATATTTATTATATAGTCAGATTTATAACTACATATTCAGATTTACAATTATATATTCTGATTTATTACTATATTCAGAATTTATACCTATATATATATATATTTTTTTTAACTATATATTCATGATTTATAACTGTATATTCCAAATGCTCACAATATATTCAGGAATTATAACGTTGTATATACGATAGCTAGCTAGATAGATAGATAGATAGATAGATAGATAGATAGATAGCTAGATTTGTACATGATAACAGTTTTCCTCCATTTTCCAGCTCTCCCCGATGATATCCGTATAGTTCTGATCGTTGGCTTCCATGTGTTACTTGTTCTCGCTGTCATTTCTCTGATTATCTACAAGGTCAATAAAAGCAACTGGTGAGTACTGTACAATGTTTATTACCAAATTTTGGAAACAAGGTTGCAAAAATGCAAACTTTTTATAGAATAAAACAGCTCCTTTCTACTTTCTAGGTACCTTTCACTGACCCTTTGTGGAAAAAGAACAAAAATTTGAAAACAATGATAGAATGTGTCTTGAATGCATGCCTGAGTGTGTCTGTATGTAGGTGTATATGTTTCTACCTACAGTATTTTCGTGTAGGTAGGTGTGTGTGTGTGTGTGTGCGTGTGTGTGTACTTAATGTATTTGTGTTTGTTTCTGCAATGGAGTAAGTGTTGATGCTGTTTGAATCAGTTACACCTATTAAACATAATTTGTAAAAATGCTTTTTTTCTGCAGGTTTTTAAAACCAAAAAATCAACATGTTCCAGATCCCTCCAAATACTTTCAGTCTCTTCACACCATTCATGGCGGAAACTTCCGGGTGAGCTCTAGACACTAGACACTAGTTAGACACTAGTTTCAATGTGTTTGTGTATACAGTAGAATAAATATTACACTTAATTAAACCACAAACAAAGGAAAAAAAGAAAAAAAAATCACAATTAATTCTCACAATTGTAACTTTATATCTTGCAATAGCGACTTTATTTCTTGCAATTGCTACTTTATTTTTCTATATACCTTTATTTTGTCTAGATATAAACTCGCAATGAGAAATTAAATCACAATTAGAAGAAATAGTCACAGTTATGATACATAACATAAATAAAATATTTTTTATTTCCTTCATTCCTGGCGGGATCTGGCTTCCACATAAAGGGACTTTCTATAAAGTTAAAAAGCTTTTAAAAATACTAAATTTTCTGCAGCTATACTAGATTCAATACAACTCTTTTTTTATTATTATTCTTAAATTCAGTAGTGTGGCGCTGTTAACTGTTCCGTTCTGGAACTTCCACCATACTTACTGATTAGCCACGCTGCCAAAAAGACACATGCATGCACACAGATACTTGGAGATCGTTCTATTACAGCAGATGGTGGGCGACGGGTCCCCCTAAGCAATTCGCCGTCCGACCAGAGCATTTTGCGAGAGCAGGACACCGTACCGGCACTTATATAAGCATATATGGGCTGCCTTGTGAATGCACACAATGGTTGACAGGCAGAAAATCTTTTACTTGGCTAAATAAACGATCTGGCCACAACTCGCGGACATGTTTTTTGCCGCTGTTTACCAAGCCTAGGGCTGCTGCAGAGACAAGTGTGATATTTAATAAGTACGTTTATTGCATGCCATTTAATTAAAAAAAAATCACTTACAGCACTTTTAATATTGTAAGCTCCTGCATGATAAATGCAGGAAATGCTCTGGATAAAAGCATCTGCTAAATTAATATTTTTATCAGTATAGTCTGCAGTTATCTCTCTTACTTTCTTTGCAGTGCATTCAAACAGACTCATTTGAGCTCACATAAGTGTAACGAAAAACACTCTAATAATCTTCTCAGGTTCACATATTCTCCTTTCTATGCAAAATGAACAGTGTTGACTATACAAACTCACATACACTCATAAACACAAATTGCTTGTCATGTTCCTTCATTGTAAGTTGCTTTGGATAAAAACATCTGCTGAATGACTACCGGTAAATCTAAAGCCGAAACATACTTTACGCAAGTAAGTGAATGCAGATACGATTGCTTGGCCACCACATTGACAATGTGCAGTCCGGTTGAACATGTTTAATGTGCGTTCTTGCGTTACTGTCATGAGAATAAATCTCAGTACTCAAGGGGGCGATAGAGTTACCTTCAAACGTCTGTGCCATTTAACTGAATGTGTAATTATTCAGGTAAGATTCTATAAATATATTGACTAACTTGCTCAGCAGTATTCTCTTCGACTGTTGCATCATCATTACAGTAATCGACCTTAAAGAGAAAACTGACCGTAGAAGCAGACAGTTCACACTAATCTAGCTATAGCACCCCTTGTGATCACGTTGAATATGCAACGCGTAATTGCGTTGTGTTATGAATTAAGGCCAAAACATACATGAATGCAGATGCGAGCATTTCGCCTGCACATTGGCTACATGCAGTCCGGTTGAACATGCTTAACGTGCATTCTTGAGTTACCATCATGGGAATAAATCTCAGTACCCAAGGGGGCAATAGAGTTACCTTTGGATGTCTGTGCCATTAAACTGAATGTGTAATTATTCAGGTAAGATTCTATAAATATATTGACTAACTTGCTCAGCAGTATTCTCTTCGACTGTTGCATCACCATTACAGTAGTCGACCTTAAATAGAAAACTCACTGTAGAAGTGGACAGTTCACACTAATCTCACTATAGCACCACTTGTGGCAATGTTGAGAATCCAACACGTACTTGCGTTGAGTTATGAATTGCGGTCTGATACATTTCTGAACGTAACGACCTGTAAAATCAAGCCTGCGTTGCAAGATGCGTCTGCGTTCATGTACTTGTGTAGAGTATGTTTTGGCCCTAAATGTAAACATTTACTACGCTGTGTAAATGGGAACATATTTTATGTTATATTCTATTGTTTTTATATAAAGCTCATTATACACTGCCGGGCCAAAAAAACCCCAAAAAAACGCATACTCTTATATTTTGTTGGACCACCTTTTGCTTTGAATACGGCACGCATTCGTCATGGCATTGTTTTGACAACCTTATGCAACGTCACAACATTTATTTCCATCCAGAGTTGCATTCATTTTTGGCAGAGATCTTGTATTGATGATGGGAGAGTCTAACCGCTCCATAAAGTCTTCTCCAGCAATCCCAAAGACTTTTAATGGGGTTAAAGTCAGGACTCTGTGGTGGTCAGTTAATTTGTGAAAATGATTCCTCATGCCCCCTGAACCACTCTTTCACAATTTGAGTCAATGAATCTTGGCATTATCGTCCTGGAATATGCCCGTGCCATCAGGGAAGAAAAAAATCCATTGATGGGATAACCTGGTCATTCAGTACATTCAGGTAGTCAGCTGACTTCATTTTAGTGCTGCAAAACAATGCTGAGCCTAGAACTGACCAGCTGAAGCAACCCCAGATCATAACACTGCCTCCAGAGGCTTGTACAGTGGGCATTGTGCATAACAGGTGCATCGCTTCATGCGCTTCCCTTCTTACCCTGATGCACCCATCACTTTGGTATAGGGTAAATCTGGACTCATCAAACCACATTACCTTTTTCCATTGCTCCACAGTCCAATCTTTATGCTCCCTAGCTAATTTGTCATTTTTTCCCGATTAGCCTCACTAACAAGTGGTTTCTTGTGGACACACAGCTGTTTAGTCCCAATCCTGTAGGTTCTTGTTGCATTGTGCAGGTGGAAATGCTCTTGCTTTCACTATTAAACATAGCCATAAGTTCTACTGTCGATTTTTTACGATGTGACTTCTTCAAGCGTTTTAGTGATCTCCGATCATGATCATTCAAGATTTTTTTCCGACCACATTTCTTCCATGAAGCTGGTGGTTCACCACTATCCTTCCAGGTTTTAATAATGCATTGGACTGTTCTTAACCCAATTCCAGTGTTTTCTTTGCTTGATGCAGGCCAATAATTTGCCCCTTCTGAAACACATTAACATCTTTTCCATGACCATACGTCCATACGAGGATACATCTTCTGACATGGTTGTTTAAGAAATGAGAAGCTACACACTGCATCCATTAGGGTTAAAATAATTGTTTCCACCTGAAACATATTAATCACTGCAATAGTGATCCAATCATAGGCTCTTTTTTTTAAATATAATTTTATTATCTTCTCTGAGGTCCACTTATAATGTTAGTATATTTTATTTTTATTTTATTTTTTTGCACAAAAACAGTCATAATTTAGTCATATATAATAATTTTCCACCCTGTCTCTGGCCCTCTGTCTGAAACGCTCAGTTTTGAGATGTCTGGCCCTTTAAGACTTCAGTATAAACGCCCACTGTTGTGATTGGCTAACATCATGCAGCCCTTCCAATACAGCCATATTTGAAACATAATCCAAAGAAAATGAATAAACTCCACAAAACCACAACATTTATAACATTTATTTCAGGATTAACATATAACCCACATTCAACACATTTCATCTGAATATATTAAACTGTTCACTCAAGCAGCACCATAACAGCACATCACCGAAAACACATCAAAATGAACAAAGACATCCAAAGAGTGCATGTTTACAAAAGACCAACAATTAAAAATAGCATAGATGGGTGCAAAAATGGTCCAGGATGCCTTCAAAACAGCACAACAGCAAGACATGAAACACAATGGGGGTCTACATTTTAGGGTTATAACTTGACACCACGTCTTTAAAAGTGGCGCGAGATGTATGATAATGGTCAAAGTCGTGCACGTTTATGTAGAAAACATTTAAATCCAGACAGGCACATGAAGATGTCCTGTGTAAGTTCACTTTGGACGAATTTCCCATGACAGGCCTATCTCTCTCCTCTTCACCTGTGTGATTGACTCTGAACACCAGTGGGCGGCGCCAAGGGTGCAATGACGGAAAAATATGCAGATGTATTTGGTCCTTGTGACGTCACAAGTCCCACGAATTCCAAACAAGCCGTTTTTGCAGCTTGGTTTAAATAAATGTTTTTTTGTTTGTTTTTTTTTTCAATTAAGGAGGAAGTTTTCAGTTCTGAAACTTACAGTATGTTTTTATAGTACAATGACCTCTTATATGTCAAAAGATCACGAAAAATTGTATTCCTTATGTCATGACCCCTTTAAGTATTTTTTTATTTAAATCCAAACTTTTTTTTTTTTTCGCCAGGCAGTGTAATTACTATAGTGTAACCCTAACCAACACCCTAACTGTACCCCAAAATTAGAATATATATATTTACTTTATCAATAAATCATTTGTCCAAATGAGGATATCCCAAATGTCCTCAAAGGGAGGTTTTGTCATATTTAGCTCACTATTGTGGACAGATTTGTCCCCAAACAACAGCTAGGTGCATGCATACACACACACATGTATTTAGAGATGTGGTTGAAACCTGCACTTCTTGTAAATGCTTACTCATTTCTTTCTTACAGCTAACCAAAACAAACTCACACACACTCATACATTTCCTCTTGCCTGTCCACAGAAATGGCTGGGCTTTCAGAATTCTGTTGGGCCGTTCCTTACTCCACAGTCATGTGATGATATCTCACCTGTCGAGGTCTCTGATATTTGGGATGTGTCCTTGATGGACCTCAATGCTCAGATGTCTACAGCTATGCTCCTTCCCTTCAATCAGGTGGACTCTGGACTCGAGAACAGTGGAACCAGCCATGCATCATCATCGGGTTTTGCAACCATGGGCTACTTCTACAGCAAATCCCATTCAGGATCCTTGTGTCTAGAAACCTGCCCCGTATATTTCACCTACCACCCTGAGGAAGGTCCAAACCCTGCTCTCTCTTCGTCCAGCTCCTCATATGAAAGTTTGCAAAGCCCAAGTTATCAACCTAAAGATCCACTGAGTCCAGACTCTGGGTTTGACATGGCCGGGGAGGAGCATTATGAGGAAGACCAAGATGATGGAGTAAACAATGAAGAGGAGACCAATGTGACTGAAGGAAATCATTTGGTTTCCTTCATTATCTCATTGTCGCAGGGTTCCTTGGGTTCAGTTCGCCCCGTAGAGAGTTTTCCTCCAATGCCTGTCATCAAACCCTGGCCTGAACTTGTGACAGCACCTAGCTATAGTTCCACCTCTGAGCCTGCAGAGAGCTCTGTGGCCAGACCCTCCTCTATGATTGAGCCCTGTGGGAGTGGGTATCTGACCATGAAAGAGATGCAAGAATACAGCAACAAATCCATATGATTGCAGGTCTTGTTGTGTCTCCGTCCATATACACCATTTATGTGAATTAATTGGTTGTAGATGTGCAAATCTGATACATTCCAACACCTGGCAAGCTGAAACAGCTACATTATAAAAGCTTTGAATGGTTAAGGTCACATCCACACCAGTATGTTTTACATTTCCTAATGTCATAGTTTTCTAAAATATGTGGTACTAGAGAGCATTTTCTAAAATATATGTTTTTGGTGGAGGAAAATGCAGTTCCAGTGTGAATGAGCGGTATAAACCTAGCAAAATCAATGCGCTTTCAACCGAAAATGTTTTTGTGTGGGCATGGCCTAAGATTCTTTTCTACAGTGGCATTATAAGCTAGATTTTAAGTCCACATGAAATCAAAATTGATTGTATTTATTACTTATTACATTCCTCGTTTTATTGTGCACGTTTTAATTTGAAGTTTTATTTGTAAACATTTAATTTGCTCTGCCTCTGAGATGACTTTCCTTTTTAGATGACGTCATCAGACTGCATGGGCTATTTGTTAATTGGAACCAATATCTAAATAGCTATTCAGGCTACTTATGCAGGTAATGCAGCCTTTCTAAAAATTGTTGATAGTTAACAGAAATTTAATGTCAGTAAAAGGTGCACTCAGTATTTTTTTGTTTATGTAGTCTTACACTGACATCTGTGGCGTGGATGCAGCATCGTTCAAATGGAATACTTTTCAGTTACTGAAAGCATTGTTGAAATTCATTGTTCACAGTCAGCCATGATTAATTTAATCCATGAGTGAACATGTCCAATAACAGGATGCTTACTGAGATTGAGTGAGTAATATTCGGCTGGTCATGTGATTCTAACATGGCAGCCCCCATGAGGGGACACTCTCCATATAAAATAAAACAGCTTTTATACGGTTAGTGATATGACTGGAGTGTTAATGTCATGTGAGTGCTAAACATATGTTTTAAAATTACCATTCATGTCTTTAAGAGTTAAACTTTTTAATAAAGAAAAAAAAATAATGAAAGATTAAAAACAAAAGTCAAGATGCTCTGAAACGTGAACTTGACCTTAAGCCTACACGTCCTAGCCACCATCTGGTTTTCATCATTTCCACAATCAGCTGCAAACTTGAATTCAGGTCTGACTCCATTCTCATATGGAATTCCTTATTTTTATGTTTCAACGTTACAATTTGCCATTTCATGTTGTCTCACTTTAGTTTTAACACAGTGGAAAGCAGCAAGCCTGTGATTTAACACCATGTGTCCAAGTCTGCTTCAGTTATTTTAACTATTATTGATTATATCTTGATGAACTTTAATGACTTGTTAAATAAATTGCCACCACTAACCTTTTATATTATATTATAACTGGCTAAAATGATTAAGCAGTCAAATTGCTCTTTTTAAGATTGATTATTTAAATTTTTTTGCTGCTATTGTTATTTCATTTTTAAAGTTGCTGAATGTTATGAACATGGAACAAATGCTGCTTATTAAATATGTAACAGTTTTCAATTTAGGGGGAAAATTCATGAATGCATGTTCAATCTAAACCTATCAACAGCACTCCTATATATTTCTACCATATTGTGATATTCATGTCACAATACACAAGATTCAAAGGATTGAAGTTTCATTATCTGAACAGCTGAACAGAAAAGATACAAATGTATTATTCATTCATGTAATGCTCTGATATATGCATATGCAATTATTTGAAATGTTTTTTTTGTTCAGTCTTAATTGAAATATACATTTTCTGTTGTTATTCTTGTTTATTGTTCAGATTGAAATATAAACAAAACCCCAAAAATGTGACAGGTGTACGTGCCATGTTGTTTACAAAGGAAGCTTGAGTGTGCATGTGTTGAATGAGTGGAGTTATTGCAAGTAGTATGTGGTCTGACATTTATAAGTACCAGCAGGTTTCTGTTCATTGCTGTGGAGTGCGGCTTGTGTAACCAGACAAAGTCAAGCTTATCTCTCCTGTGAGGCCTCGTAAATGAACCTAGTAAACTTCAACAGGCCAATGTCTTCTGAAAGAATGTGGAAAACCAATGGACAGACAGGCAGACATACTTTTTGATTTGAATGAGATGTTGTCATCACTGCAATACTAATTTTATCATATAATATTTTAAATTCTTAATTAATCCTTACAAACTATATATCATTAGAAAGCTCTAATGCTCAAGGTCTACAGCATCGATAAGACCTCTGTTTTACGACAGAAATGCTACACCGCTAAATCTCACGCACTATTACCAGAGATTATTTAGCAGAGATGAGTCACTTCTATTAAAATGAATGGGAGAAATTGGAATGCTCAACCAAGGAGCTCTGAGCGCCAGAGGTCAACAGATGTAGAAAGGAAGTCCCGTCTTTCAGTTAAAAGAGCCAATCACCTTTTAGATACAGACATTACCTGTCGATCAACTTTAAAACGTGCATGCGCATTAGCTATACAAGCTGGGAAATTTGCATTTTTTAGCGTAATCTGAGGTAAAGAATCACAATTTCTGATTCCAGTATTGTCATATTTTATTGCTAATTTTAAATATGTTCTTTGATCGTAATCTTGACCAACCGTTTTTGACATTTTGGTCTTTCTCCATTCAAGTAGATAGGAGCTGCACTGGCATGACCGGAAATAGCCTCCTGAGAGCATTCCAAAGATGGCCGACAGTGGACTGACTTGCTAGAAAGACAATGCTATTACTTGTTGAACTACAAGCTGATCAGCTCTATTCAAACTTGCTGTAGGTTTGAGCAGGGATTGTTTTACAAATATTGAGATAACCTTCATTGGAAAAAGCGTAACGGTCAACATGGTTTACGTGAATGTATTCCACTACAGATTACATGCTGTAAAATGTAATTTGTAATGTATTTCATTAGATTACTCAACATCAGTAATGTAATCTAAATACTTTGGATTACTTCTTCAGCACTGGTAGATTTTTTCACTTGTTTTGACTATAAAAACTCTGCCAGTACAGTAAGACAAAATACACGTTAAAAATGCATTCTCTGAAAAACCTAAATATCTTATGCCATGTTGTTTTTAAAACAAGATAAAGCAAATTGATCTTGTTTTAAGGATTTTTAGATATTTTTACAGGAAAAAAAATTCTCATCAAGAATACGAATTTTACCCTAAGATCAAAGGTCTTACTAGAGGAAAAAAAAACATTATCCGACATGGATTTTCTATGGCTAGAAATAGCATTTTAGCTTAACATAAAGCTAAATGTTCACATGACAATTTACACAAGGTTTATTTCTATTTCTTCTGCTCCAAACTTACTTCAAACTTACTTCTCTGTCTGCTCTTATGAATGTAACACATCTTAAGAAAGTTTTGTTTCAACGCTCTTTGGATCACATAATTTATATGGATAAATGTTTTGTAACTGAAGAGACTAAATATTAAATGCAAGAAATGACAATAAAATGCAAAGTAATCTCTTTAAGTAATCAAATTTTTTTGAATATAACTATATTCTGATTAACAACTATTTTTATTGTAACTGTAGTTGAATACTAATATTTTGTATTTTAAATACGTAATCCCATTACATGTATTTTGTTTCTCCCCAACCCTGCATATAGTGGCCCTGACATCAGTGAACCACTTTCAGAGTGTTACAAGCGTAGATATCTATCCGTATGTATATCTATGTTTACGAGGGGATAGTTTACATGGCTCTGGTTTGACTTTAAAGATGCCTTATTGGTTCTTGCATGTCTCCTGACAAATCGCAGTGTGGAAAATTTGAATATGTGCATGTGCGGTAAAGATTTGAGAGTTACCGCGGAGGGCTTCGGCGAATAACAATGAAAATTTCAGTCTGTTCCTCACAGAAAGCTGTTGTATGACTTCAGAAGACTCTTGAGTATAGCATACACGTCATCTGGACTACTTGTAGGGTACTTCTGTGGTGCTTTTAGTGCTTTTTGGAGCTTGACAGCTCATTGTCACTGTTTTCTTTTTTATTGTATGGAAAAGAATGCCTGAACATTCTGCTGAACAATTCATCTTGTATTAAACGGGAAAAGGGGAATGTAAATAATGACAGAATTTTCATTTTGGATGAAATATGACTATAATTTCTTAATTAAACATTTCTTGAAAGGGCTTAATGGACCTTGAAAGAGAAAAGCTTTAATAATATTTTTTTTTCCACGAATAACCATGTTGACAGAGAATAATAATGCATGCAAAGACCGCAGCAGAGGAAAATACTGGAAGGAAAATATAAGAGAACAGATGGAGGGAATGTAACAGAGGACAAAATAAACCTTTTGTCGATCAAAGTTCAATGACGGACCTTAATTTTCTTTCCATATGGGAAGAATGAGATGATTGCTATTACATAAGTACCAGGAATGTAACCAATGACCCAGACATACTAATTCAAAACAGATGAGAAAGTGTTTTTTGAGAAGGATGAGTGTACGGAACCTCAAATGCACAAGTCTTTTTTCATTACATTATGTTTTTAATGGTTCATGCGTTAACATAATTAACTACATGCAGTATTGGCCATCATTGGCCATTTATTCTCTTGCTACTCAAAATTATCCTAATTACTGAGATTGCCTTAGATTACGTTGGAATATCTTTTTAATTTTTATTTATTTTATTTTATTTTTTGGACATGTACGATACCTAAAATGATGTGTCTTGTTGAGGTGAGGTGTGCCATTACTTTTAAGTGATTGGACTTTTTCACCTGGCAGATGATAAAACTGGTGAAAAGACTTACATTGGAGAAGAAACCCAAACCATATCTAGAGCCCAGAATATCATATAAATTTAGGGACAGTAAGGTATCCCCTAGCCAAGAATCAACAAAAATACCATAGCAACATGCTAAAATCACTCAGAACACCATACTGTAGTAACTGTACACTAATACCCTGGCAACCACCCACAACACCCATATAAAAGTATAGTTTTTCTTCTATTGTAAATTCTGCTCTCATCTTCACAAAGTTTGTATCTTTTCACGAAGCAATGCATGTAGGTCAAGCAGTCTTTGGATAGTTTGTGTATTTGTGTGTGTGGGTTGGGCCATAAATGAGCATGGTGAAAATTAGCCTACATTTATGGTTTGCAGATATTTCATCTAAAATTCCTCTGTGGGAGATAAGGTCTCCACAGACCATAGAGCAAAATCTGGGTAATTCACATAACAAGCTGCAATATTATGATGTTTTCAATGAGAGTTTCTTTGTGGTTTTACTTCTATTTATATGTTCTTAGAAATTAAATGTACACACATTTGTGGGGTTACGTTTTCTGCTAGATAGACAGACGGATGAACGGACGAACGGATGGACCTAAGACAGACAGACAGATAGACAGATAGATAGATAGATAGATAGATAGATAGATAGATAGATAGACTGATGAGCCAAAACATTATGACCACCTGTCTAATATGCTGTTGGTATGTATTGTACATGCTTGTATGACTCTACAAGACCCCAGAAGGTGTCCTGTGGTATCTGGCACCAAGAGATTAGCAGCAGATCCTTCAAGTCCTGTAAGTTGCAAGGTGAAGCCACTGTGGATCGGACTTGTTGGTCCAGCACATCCCATAGATGCTCAATCAGATTGAGATTTGGGGTAACTGGAGTCCAGAGCAACATCTTGAACTCTTCAGCATGTTCCACAAACCATTCCCAAACAATGTGTGCAGTGTGGCAGGGCGCATTATCCTGCTGAAGAGGCTTCAGGGAATACCATTGCCATGAAGGGGTGTACCTGGTCTGCAACACAGTTTAGGTAGGTGGCACGTGTCAAATTGACATCCACATCAATGGCCAGACCCAGGGTTTCCCAGCAGAACATTGCCCAAAGCATCACACTCTCTCCACCGGCTTGTCGTCTTCCCACAGTGCATCCTGGTGCCATCACTTCCCCAGGTAAACCACACACACGTACATGGCCATCCATGTGATGTAAACTCAGCGGTGACCTTCTTCTACTGCTCCAAGGTCTAGTTCTGATGCTCACATGCCCATTGTAGGCGCTTTCAACAGTTGACAGGGGTTATCATGGGCACTCTGACAGTGTTGTGACACATTCCTCCCATAACCATCATTAAAATTTTCTGTGACTTGTGCCACAATAGACCTTCTGTCGGTTCAGAACAAATGGGATAGGCTTCGTTGCCCTTGCGCATTGATGAGCCTTGGGTGCCCAACGCCCTGTCGCCGGTTTGTTGTTTGTCTCTCCTCGTACCACTGTCGGTAGGTACTCACCACTGCTGACCGGGAGCACCTCACAAGCCTTGCCGTTTCAGAGATGCTCTGGCCCAGTTGTCTTGCCATAACAATTTGGCCCTTGTCAAAGTCGCTCAGGTCTTTACTCCTGCCAATTTCTCCTGCATTCAACACGTTGACTATGAGAACTGATTCTTCGCTTACCATCTAATCTACCCAGACCCATGACATGTGGCCTTGTGAGGAGATGATCAACGTTATTCGCTTCACCTGTGAGTGATCATAATGTTTTGGCTCATCGGTGTAGATAGATAGATAGATAGTTTGATTGATTGATTGATTGATTATAACGAATGCCCAAAATTGGAAAATAAACATTATAGACGAGTAAAAATTATTACAATTTACACAATTACACAAGAGAGAGAAAGATTTGAAAAGTCTGTCTTGACTGAGTGGCTCATTGTGTGTTTGGGAATGGGATGGAGGAAAGGGAGTGAGAGACTGAATTAGAACGAAAGAAAGGGAGGGAGAGTGAAAGAGGGAGGGAAAAGAAAGCTGACTGAGGAATTTTCCTTTTTCTTTTTCTCTACCTTTCCACAGCTCACTGACCCAACTGCAGCTGCAAAACCAGCATCAAGAACTACTGTAAGTATTGCTACACATACACACATACATCAGACCAGCAAGATAAGTGTTATACAGGAACTGCAGTTGACAGAGTTTATCAATTTATAAATGTTTTAATAAATGGGATTAGTTTAATGAGACTTATAATAAATTGTGCAGCCTTATTAAAGTCATCTTTGCATTACAGTGTTCACATGAGTCTTTTGTGAGCTTTCTAACAGGAAACATGCTGTTTAAGGCTTGACAGCATGAGTTTACAGCTTGCTGGCAGAAGTAAAGATGCGGAGACAGAAGGGAACACGTGCAAACTGTTCATTCTGTGCCACAGCTGAGGCCTATTACTGATGTATTACAGCCACATTTCTGTAGGGCATCTTTTAAAGCACAGTTTGATCTCTATAGCAAGATAGACATAATGCTGATTGATTTGTTAAGGCATAATTATTTAATTGCTGAAGGTTACTATTTATTTAAAATCAACAGATGATTTTGACAGTTGCACTACAGACTGGTCTC
The DNA here is from genome assembly GCF_019703515.2 of Myxocyprinus asiaticus. Lineage (NCBI taxonomy): Eukaryota > Metazoa > Chordata > Actinopteri > Cypriniformes > Catostomidae > Myxocyprinus > Myxocyprinus asiaticus. The sequence continues at coordinate 8,194,645 of NC_059357.1, read as the reverse complement.
ACAGTGTAATTCGGAAACAGCAGGTTGACTTTTCTTTAGCTAAAATTGGTCTGTGCTTACCGAAATTTGAAACACTGCCCCCGGTGAACTCTTGCAGATAAGAGCTGGAATGTGTCTGGTGTAGGAGTTGAGCAGAGCGACAGACACATTTGACTCTGTTAGTTTAGCTGTCGTCAAGTGTGCTGGTTGGAATCAGACCAACAGAAACATTCATCTGTGTCCTCCTGAAGGGGCCTACAGTTGTCAACATTCCATTCTCTCTCACTTTTTCTGTCTCTCTTTCCCTTCCTCAATCCATTTTTCTGGATCATATCTTAATTCAGTCTACCTGAATGATGCCATTTTTTAATTACAAAATCTCACATTAATTGAAGAATAACAGTGTGTGGAAAGTTATTGTAGGGAATGACTTAAATATACATGAACAAAACACAAGAATCAGAATTATTCTCTTATCAAAATCTTACTGCCAATTGAAAGTTTTACAGTCATGCTGAAAAGACCAGTTTAGACAAACATTCATTTTTATGCTGATCCAGGCAAGTTTATGTAGGCTTAGTGCTGGTCTAGTTTGTTTTTCACATGTTCATTCTGAAAAAGTTGGCTGACCCAGGAAGTCTTAAACTCTGTGGACCCTGGTCCATAGGGGGGCACTATATCGTGAAATAAGTTTACGCTTAAAATGTTAAAGTCCCCGGATACATAAGTCATGCATATGGGGTATCATTTGATATCACCATTTTTTTTTTTTTTTGCATTTATATTACATAAAATATAGGGCTGAAAACATCCGTGTCAAAAAAAGCGCCACCTAGAGGTAATGTGGAAGAAATGTTAATATGAAAAGTCTTTCACATTGCACATAAATGGACAAGTCATATATCAAATGAAAGCTCTCATTCTCATGAATGTGACTGTACAGTATTTTGTTGCCCTAATACTACAGTTCGAAAGATTTTCAAAAGAATCACAAAGTGAAATATGATTTGTGTCAGACATCAAATACAAAAGTCTTTTTTATGCCGTGATCAATGTAGCTGTAAGCCCCAAGTAGCCAAAAACGTTATATCTGCTTTTACCTTAGGCAGTTTTCTAACAAAGTTTTCTACATATTTTTTACTTGTCTGTAAGCTTGCTTGGGTAAATAATCAAATGTTATATCTAAGATGTCCAGAACAAAATATGCAGTCCAGCAGGAAAAGTATGCTAAACAAATCATCGGAAATATATGTTATCAACTATTGGTGATAAAATGCTTTATATCATCACAAAGGGGACGATCTCAGATTTCTAATTGAGCTTGTAGTCCACTCAGAGGTCGAGATTTAAATTGGACTGAAAATTAGGCTGGGAGACCAGCTAAGACCAAGAAACCATCTTAGGCTGGTTTTAAGCTGTTTATTATGCAAAATGTGTGTATTTTATTCTTTTGTCTCAGGTGCCGCCATGTTTGGATCCCTCCTGCCTATCTGTTTACTTCTTCACCTAGCAGTTTCTGTACCTCAGCCACCCTGCCGTCGATGCTGTGAACACCTCCCACCGCTAGACGATGCTGGAACCCTTAAACAAAGCATGCCTTCAATGCCTGAAATCCGTACATACATAAACATGACCATTCTCAAAGGTACTCAAAAGTCTTTCTCCATTGATTGACTGATTTTCTTTTAGTTTAACAAATTTCCCAATCTGTAGTCTGTCTGTCTTATGGCACAAGTGCTCTGGGATATTGAATCTAAACTGGCAAATTAATCATGATAGAGATTCTGCAGGGAAACATGGCTCTCATTGTTTGGGCTGAACAGTATTGTGTGTTTTCAGTTGCTTTCCTTCCCTCTGTGAGCCTTAGTTAACCTCTCTGTTTTTGGCTCTGGAATTTCTGTTCCACTGGAGGCCTTTTTAGTGTACAGGAAGTGACAAACCTGGCAGAAAAGTTGCTGATGTGGCAGGAACAGTATGACCAAAGTTGTTTTATGTGCCTTGCATGTGAGCACATGTGTGCATTCGTTTGTTGCATGTATGAAAATGCAGTCTGCAGGAAAAGCGGTCTGGAAATTACAAACCAAGGTTAGAATTAGTGCCAAAAATTGTATGTTGACCAGTGAAAGACAATGGAAAAAATAAGGAGAAAAAAACGAGCCTTAGTTGGGCAAAAAACAATCCTTCATTTTGGCCTTTTTTAAAAGCTGTGATTTGAGGTTTGTGGGTCTCATTTTAATCTGGCGGAATTTTTTTTTTGTAGTGTGTGCCAATTTCCTGTCAGCATTGGTATATAAAGCATGGCTTACCAAATCAGTCATATTACTCCGTCGTATCTGAGGTCTGACTCTGAGGAATAAATATTGGAATTGGATTTTATAGTTTGTGCCCACATCACCCAATACTGTCTTACTCCACTTACTGTACGATCTATTATGACTGTACTACCCATTATGTCAGCCCTGCCATTCTTCATGTAAAGCTGTCCTTGTGTTTTGATCTCATACAGTAGCTAAATGTGTACACATGGTTTCAAATGAAGGCATGCAGCTGGATGCAAAAAAAAACCCTTATGTTAAAAACCCATAGTGAAAATACACTTGCAATCTCATACTCAATGCATATGTGTGAATGTGAACACTTCTAGCTAAGCAAGCTTGATTTCATACATTGTTGTCTTTTTCAAAAATATCCCAGAACACAATTCAAAGTGAAAAGCCCCGGTCACACTAGTTTTTGAGCATGCAAAATTATTTCGGACACCACAATGGAGAGGATATGATATCACAGTTGAGGGCTTCTAGTTTTAATAAATAATACATCGCAATTAACAAATAATATTATATTTTCTAAATGTTAAAATATGCCATCTACTTACTTTTCTGCAACAATAAAAACACTCAGCTTTGAAATGTATTGTTTGAATTGAGCCAAGAGGTCAGTGTGTGACATTTCGATCTTCTATTGGTCACAGGAATTTGCAACAGGCTTTTATAGCAGTCGAATGCAACATGTCTTTGCTTGAACTTGATTTTCTGGTCTCTTGCATTTGGATACGTTTGAATGGAAGTAAATGCGGCGCAAAGTTTAGTGTGACCGCGGCATTCTCAGAACTGCCACAAGGGGTACTATAGAGTGTCACAGTCTGGCTCTGGAAGTAAAAATCCCATTCATTTTTTCCATAGACTAATTGATTTTTGATGATAACTTACAAACCTTTAAAGACAGACCTACCGTGAGTTCCGAGTTTGTTCATCTTTGGTTTATGCCTTAATTGAAGCTATCAGTCTGCGTTATTTCAACCTCATTGTTTTAAAATCGTAATTAATAATGGAATTCCTGGTGAATAACTACACTACCCATGATCCAGCAGAGATAGATCCACCAATCAGAGAACTGTGGCCAACAAATCCTGTCAAATAAATCCAGAAACAACTGCTCACTTCCATGACGCAATCAAGTCAGTCTACCTACACCGTCAAACTACATACATATCTATATATGTCAGAATATTTTACTCAAAATATATTGTTTCTGTACTTATAATCAACAACCTATAATCAGTAGTTTTATATAGTTCCATAGTTTTTTATTTGATTACGTCAAATGCTTCATGGGATTGTAGTTCGTGTCTTGTACCTTTGTCTTTTTGTCAGATTTTCAAATACTTTTTTGGTTTAAAACAAAGTCTGTAATGTTGTGATTCACCTCAGAGCTGGTTGCTTTGTTTCATGGCTTAGAAATCATTCATGAAGGATTTTATGAAAAGCCCATGGAAAAATATTAATGGGAAAAATACTTCTGGAACCCAGACGACTGAGAAAGTGGGCGGGCAATGTTGCGCTCTATTGCAGTCATTAGCGTCAACTGTCTTATTTTTCAGGTAAACTACTCTCGTGGTGGGGCAACAATTTGATTAGATTTTCTGAGAATATTGCTGAGAAAGTTAGTTAAAAAACTGTCAAAATGTTTATAGTTCACAAAATGTTCACAATTTATGATGATACCATTGTTGTCAGTTTTTACTACTAATTTGAAATATGTTCTTTGATCATAATCTTGACCAACTGTTTTGGAGATTTTGGTCCTTCACCATTCAAGTAGATAGGAGCTGTGCTTTTATGCCACTTGCATCCATAGAAAACAGCTTCCAGGGAGTGTTCCCAAGATAGCCGCAGAGTGAACTGACTTGCCTTGAAAGTTTACTGATTTTACTGACTTTCCTTTGGCTGAAGCTGTGATCAATATTGGAAAAAAGGTGGAAATACGCAGTACTTCATTTGTAAAAGGATGCATTACCGCATTTATCGTGAGGCCCAAGCGCTTCTGGTAAATGATGTAATGCTTCTGCGCACATAAACGGTCAAATGTGTTCATGGTCATAATGCCCGTCCTGTGAGGGATTAATGTATACACAGTTGGTTATGTTTTACGTAAATGCAAACAGTTGCATCAAAAATCAGGTATGTGTCAAAATATTGGATCTGTGCATTAGATTTGCAGTCTTATAGATCTGCTGTAGTTTATTGTGTTGTTTACAGCCTATTACTCAAACAAGTACATAGGGATCACACACTTGTAATGTGTTGGCCAAGCTTTGTGTCTGCATACATGCGTGGAATATGTTTGAGGTTATTGCTTTTTCTTACACTTTGTTATTTTTCACTCCAAGGGGACAAGGGTGACCGTGGAGAAAGAGGAACTCCTGGAAAGCCTGGAATCGAGGGTTACCCAGGACCACAGGGAGCTCTGGGTCCCGAAGGAGCTAAGGGACAAGCCGGAGCTCCGGGTGATGCCTGCAAGTCCCAGCACTCTGCTTTCTCTGTGGGCCGACGGAAGTCCCTTCACAGCGTTGACAACTACCAGGCCTTGATTTTTGACACCATCTTTGTAAACACCCCCGAACACTTTGACATGTTTTCCGGGAAGTTCCGTTGCCAAATACCCGGCATTTACTTCTTCAATGTAAACATTCACACATGGAACTTTAAGGAGACGTATCTGCACATCATGCACAACGAGAGTGAGAAGGCAATTGTTTACGCTCAGCCGAGCGACCGCTCCATCATGCAGAGTCAGAGCGTGATGTTGCCTCTGCAGGAGGGCGATGAGGTTTGGGTCCGCCTCTACAAACGGGAGCGTGAGAACGCCATATATAGCGACGATGTGGATATTTACATTACCTTTAATGGATACCTCATCAAACCAGAAACTGAGTGAGACAAGAAACATTGGCGGAAAGGAGCGAAAAGGATCATTTATTGACTTAATATTTGAAAATGCCAAAAATGCTTAAGCAGTGGAACAACTTTTACAGGCAAGAGGATTCTAAACAACTGAAGACAAAACAAAATAATAAGTTATAAAGGGAATTAAAGGTGAAGTGTATAATGTCGGTACCTCTAGTGTCACCGAATGGAATTGCAAACATAATTATTGTTTTCAAAATGTTTCCCAAACACTTCCCCCATCTGCCATTGGTAGAACAAGCAGATAGTCCCACCCCAAACTTACACCATTGGTTAAGCCAGTGACCACGTTTACATGCGCTTAAGAAAACTGTTTATTCCAGGGTTTTTGCAGAAAGTGGCATTCTGAAACGTCATATAAACGAGAATGCCGATTTTCTTATGCTTTTTAATGGATTAAGAGAAAGCAGTTTAACACACCCTGGTTTATCCCAGAGAACGCGGCTTAATGTGGCAATGTAAACACATAAGTGGCGTTCTTACGTGTTTTTGAGGAGTGCGCATGTGTGTGAACAGTCCGGAAAACTAACGTCTTAGGATGGTGCCAAACAAAATGTCAAAACAGCAGAAAGAATTCAACATTTCTGGGACTACAGTGGGAAAAGCACATACACTTTAAATTATAGCCATTTATCCACCTTTTTCCTGACTTCTCCATGGGCGGCACCATTGCGGTGAGAGACTTCCTCTCAGATGCTCCACACTTCCGCTTAGTTGTTGTTATCAGCTAGACTAATGTTACTGGTGATGGCGAGCAGCTAAGGGTTTCGATAATTATGCTCTGTTATATGGTGTTATAACAACTACATGTGGCTTAAAAACTTCTGGAAAATGAATTTCACTACGATAAGCCCCCCAAAAGCTGCCAATGCTGAAACATTCCGAGTCGAACTGGATGTAATAATCAGAAGTTACATTAAACAAATTCTCTGTCACTTGCCCTTTTAAAAAAAACATTGACAGATAATTCCAAATACTGTCCATTATTTTGGAAGATAACAAAGATGAAAAACATTTAAACCAAACCTTTGTTTTATTAATCATCTTTACAAGGTTCATATCTCATGCCGCGCTGTGAGTGTATGTGAATGTGGGTGAGACCAAGTTGTTCTCGGCAGAGTGCTTGAGAAGGCGGCACTTGTTAATGCAGAAATAATGCAAAGGTACATTTCTCAAATCTGAAGATTTTTAAATGGAACCTATTATGACCATACGTCCTTTTTTCACGGATGTTTCCTCTTTCTTTAATTCCCTCCTTAAAAAGCGACCAGTCGGGATTTCTAGATTCCCTAAATGTCCGCTATTTGGCTGTTTTCATATTGAACTGCTCAACAAAAAACATCATTAAATCTAGCGCATCATATACATGAATTCTCTCTTTCTCTCTCTGCGTGCTGTATGTCTGTCTCTCTCTCGCTTTCACACACACACACACACACACACACATACAGGGTGTGTGCAGAGAGCACTAGAGCCCAGTAACTTTACCATGTAAATGTGTGTGATTGATTGTGTACTTATCTATTCAGGGATTGCAGTCGAAACCGAATGTCCACATGCAACCTTTAGTGAGAAAGGGATTTACGTTAAGTAAACACAGACTCTTCACTTGTTTTTGACCATTGTTAGTGATATTTCAATGCTTGGTAATGGGAATAAGCTGCGAAGCGGAAGTCTGTAGCATCCGCATTGGAAGAACGCGCTAAGCATAATGGGTAATTTCGCTGCCTGTGAAAAAGGTGGATACACACTAATGTAAAATATCGATGGTCCTTCACGTTCGGGTATATGCAGGGGAATCCTGGAGTTTTACATAAGAGGGAAACCCCACTATTATAGCGCAATTCTGCTGCAGGTCACGATAGAAGGTTAAGGAAAAAAATACAGCAACAGCTCTGGAATATCTGGAAAGCAAAGCAATGGAGAATAAAATAACAAAGTCTTCCTCATATGCCTTGTTTGTTATTTACACAAGCGTCGCAGAGAAATTACGTTGCTCTGGAGAAAACTGCTTACTGACCGAGCCGCATGTATACAGGAATAAAGAGAAAGTCGATAACACAGCTCATGTAAACGCATATTCCGATTTTGAGGCTCAAGCAGCTTTCTCACAATAAACAGCTTTCTGGTGTCCATGTAAACGTAGTCAATGTTCCTGTGTCGGGCTGGTTCGAGACGCTCAAACAAACAATGCCACCACAGAACCACAGTGTTTCGAAAAACGAAAAAAAAAAAAAAAAAGTCATAATAATAGCGCAATGTCTAGAATCATTTTACTCAGTATCTTAATCTGGACATAGAAAACTTCGACCAATTGTCTGTTTGAAATGAGTTGAGAGTGTGTCAGCCTAGCTGCAGGTCCTGAGAAAAAAATACATGCAGTGTGTGTGTGGTGTCTGGTTCTGTTTATTGGACAGAGGTTTTTTTTTTTTTCAGTGTTAAACAGGATGTGTGTGGCTTTCCATTTTTAGTAGCAAGAATCCACTTGAGAGAGACCTAGATGATAGAAATATATAGAGAGAGGGAGATTAAATATTTTCAAACCACAGGAGACAGATTTCGTCCCAAAATGTTGACTTAAAAGACTCTCAAGTATGTGAAGATTCTGAGATGATAACGTGCAAAGAAGTGGTGCTAAATCAAAATCTAAGTTTAAACCTTGCTAAACTTCTGGTTGCATTGTTATCAAAGAAATCAGGTGCTACGAGTTAGATATTTGTATTTTTTTAACACATTTCAGCAGGTGCTAAAAGTTACATACTTGACTGCAAAAGGGACTGAAAATATTTTGGTTTGTAAATTAACAGCTAATATTCTTATTTCCAGTTGATGTATTTTATGGAATGTCTAGTGAACTGTATTTTTATTATTTTAAATGCCAAAATAAAAGCTTAATTCAACTGGTGTCAATTTGAATCAAATAAACAAGAAGTTACTGGAACAAAATCTTTCTGTGAAAAAAAAATGAATGCATGGTTAATTCCCCTCAGGGTCATGCAAACATAGTGTATAAACACAAACAAGATTATATGCACAACTAATTATTTCCCTGTGTGCAGAAAAGTTGGACCAGGTTATTTAAAATTACACAAAACATCATCCCTTGTAATACTGGTTCAATGCAAGTTCAGCCAGTGAGACTGGAGGTTTGATTGTTTTTATTAATTTATTTTGGATTGCATAACAGAGAAGGACGTGCTGGTGAAATCACACCCTCTAGTGGTGAGAGGGAATAGTGCATATCATCATGATCATATTAATCGATTATGTTTTACACTTAATGATTTATGTAAAAACATGAAGGATGACAAAGGATAAGAAAACATTTTAGATTTTATTTTACAAAAATAAATACATATTTCTACACAAACACAACTGAATCATTTGGAAAAGCAACTACAAAATTAACAGTAGTCAATAAATATTTCTTCATTATTCACATTAAAAAACAGTCCAACCCTTTAATATGGAGAAATTTTGCCAACTTATTACTGTACTGTACACTAGTAAATAATTGCATCTATTAAATCAAAAGCAAGTGCAATTGTGTTTTTTGTTTGTTGTTGTAAACAACAAACATGTAGCTGTAGCTCGAATCTTGTTTCCCCAACATCAATGAAAGACATTATTACATCATAAACAGTGAGGAGAGTATAAAGGAACAGTTCACCCAAAAATAAAAATTCTGTCATAATTTATTTACCATCGTGTTGTTCCAAACACACAACTTTCTTTCTAATGTGTAACAAAAAAGAAGTTTGGTGAATATTGCTGTCTATCTTTCAATAATATGAAAGTGGACAGTGCCTCACTTTAAAGCTTAAAAAGGACCGAAAGTATCATGAAAGTAGTCCTGGCAACTTTTGCATAATACTGTATTTTTCGTCTCCATTGTTTTAAAAAGACGGACCGAGAAATTCACTAAGACATCTACTTTTGTGTTTTCAGCATAATATATAAAATCTACATGGATTAGCTACTTGTTTACTTGGTGCTCAGATACACATGTATCTTTGGTGGTTGTCAAGCACGTGGCAACTAATCCACAAATGAACAATAGCTATAAGCCTCTATGGGTTATGTATATTGTTCCTGTCAAGCAGGCCTGCATTGTTAAACTCAAAGTTTAACTATGACCTCTCCCTTTACCTTTGCCCAAACAAATGCTTTCAGAGTGTACAGATATGATCTGAGAAAAGGAATTCTGAACTTCTTTTGTCTCTCAGGTTACAAAAGGATTAGGGAATGGAATCCAACAAAACAGCTCAGATTTAATTTCGTTTTTTTTTTGTGCCCTAAAAGGTTCTTGGATGTTGAACTGCTCAACAGATGCACTGTCGACTTCTAGTTCCCTAGAAGGCAGCCACCCACCTGCTGAAAGACTTCATCAGTTTTGGGAAGTGAAACAATTGGAAATTCAGCATTATTTCTAAACCATGTCATCAAAGATTTCTACCTGAGAGATGAGTATAAACAGGAGGTTAAACAGTTTTAAGAACAAAACACTCACATATCAGCAGTTTTCAATCCATTGGAAGACCAGTCATTCATATTTGGTCCAGCCGGCATTAAAAAGACAATCAGGCCCTTGTTTAGCAATGCTGACACTGCATATGTTAATAGTAAAATGACACCCGGAATATTCTTTCACAGCATCTCAATGCACCAGCCGCTTACATTTAGAGTATGAAGGTACTGGTATATAAGGCACATTGGGCAACATTAGGCAAGATTGAAAGACTAATGACTTGGCCAATATTAAAAAGTTTTCCTCATTAAAAGATTTTACACATAGTACCCTTTAAAACGATGTTGACTCACATGAAATGATGAGTCCCTTAGAGGACAGGGAGGGAATTTTTTTTTTTTTTTTTTTTGAAAAATAATTTTGCATCCCCTTGCAATACGTTTTGTATTCCCTTCGCAATAGTTTTGCATTCCCTCGCAATTATTGTGGCTTCCCAAAATAATTAACCATGGTTTCCTTTCAAGTCGGTCACTTTGACACTATGGGAGCTCCTCCCAGGAGTGATGATCTCGGTCACGCAGGGCCATAAAATGAATCGATAGCATTGAAAAAGCAGTTTTATTCCAAACTCAGCAAAAAAAGAAACGTCCCTTTTTCAGGACACTGTATTTTAAAGATCATTTTGTAAAAATCCAAATTACTTTACAGATCTTTATTGTAAAGGGTTTAAACAATGTTTTCCATGCTTGTTCCATGAACCATAAACAATTAATGAACATACACCTGTGGAACAGTCATTAAGACACTAACAGCTTACAGATGGTAGGCAATTAAGGTCACAGTTATAAAAACTTAGGACACTAAAGAGACCTTTCTCCTGACTCCAGGGTCCCTGCTCATCTGCATGAACATGCCTTAGGCATGCTGTATGGAGGCATGAGGACTGCAGATGTGGCCAAGGCAATAAATTGCAATGTCCGTACTGTGAGACACCTAAAACAGCGCTACAGGGAGTCAGGAAGGACAGCTGATCATCCTCGCAGTGGCAGACTGCGTGTAACAACACCTGCACAGGATCAGTACATCCGGAAATCACACCTGCGGGACAGGTATAGGATGGCAACAACAAATGCCCGAGTTACACCAGGAACGCACAATCCCTCCATCAGTGCTCAGACTGTCTGCAATAGGCTGAGAGAGGCTGGACTGAGGGCTTATAGGCCTGTTGTAAGGTAGGTCCTTACCAGACATCACCGGCAACAACGTCGCCTATGGGCACAAACCCACCTTTGCTGGATCAGACAGGACTGGCAAAAAGTGCTCTTCACTGATGAGTCGCAGTTTTGTCTCACCAGGGGTGATGATCGGACTCGCGTTTATCGTCGAAGGAATGAGAGTTACACCGATGCCTTTACTCTGGAGTGGGATCGATTTGGAGGTGGAGGGTCTGTCATGGTCTGGGGCGTTGTGTCACAGCATCATCGGACTGAGCTTGTTGTCACTGCAGGCAATCTCTACGCTGTGCGTTACAGGGAAGACATCCTCCTCCCTCATGTGGTACCCTTCCTGCAGGCTCATCCTGACATGACCCTCCAGCATGACAATGCCGCCAGCCATACTGCTCGTTCTGTATGTGATCCGCAAGACAGGAATGTCAGTGTTCTGCCATGGCCAGCAAAGAGCCCGGATCTCAATCCCATTGAGCATGTCTGGGACCTGTTGGATCGGAGGGTGAGCAGAAATTAGAGTGTTTCCCCCAGAAATGTCCGGGAACTTGCAAGTGCCTTGGTGGAAGAATGGGGTAACATCTCACAGCAAGAACTGGCAAATCTGGTGCAGTCCATGAGGAGGAGATGCACTGCAGTACTTAATGCAGCTGGTGGCCACACCAGATACTGACTGTTACTTTTGATTTTGACGCCCCCCCCCACCCCCGTCTGTGAAACTTGTTCAGTGTATGTCTTAGTTGTTGAATCTTTTTATGTTCATACAAATATTTACACATGCCAAGGTTGCTGAAAATAAAAGCAGTTGAAAGTGAGAGGACGTTTCTTTTTTTGCTGAGTTGATATGCAGTGGGTCGCCTCAAGGGGCCACAATGTTGCGATTACATGAACAACTGAATACTACTCTCTCATTGGCTGATAGGAGTTGCATTTCTGGGGCACAACCTTCACATAAAACACTTTAGATACAGATGCCTAGAGAGAGTGTTGATAATTGAATTATCACAAACCTCCAGCGCATGACAGACCCTGTAAAAGCCCTGAGACCGAAGACATTTGGAAGAACTATGAAAGTGACATTTAAGCTGCAATTTCACTGTTGTTACAGTTTAAAAACATAAAAAATAGATGAAGCATCATAAAATCATAAAGTACACCTATGCCCTGTTTTTAACCTTTCAAACCAGTAAACATATAATAAGATAGGGCTAGTGCTGTTTGATTTCTTTTTATTAATATTATTATTATCTTGGGAATGTAGCCATTTTCATTGATAGACACAGTAATAGTGGGATAGTAGATCAAGTGGTGCGAGTGTGGGTAGTGAGATGGGAACACGACCCAGACCAGACCCGAACCCAAATCTCCCATGAGCATGGCAGCTAAAAAATGACGGGTGACCTTTCCAGTCATTTGTATGAACAAAATATTTAAAAATATTTTTTATTTTAAATCATTCAAATTCAGGCTGATTCACTAATAAGTCCTTCAGACCAATTTTTGAACCAGGTTAACCGATTTGTTGAAAAGAATCAATACAACAGAACAATTTGCTCACAAATTGGACATCACTATGGTTTTGCAAGCAAGTTTTACCAAATAGTTAATAGCAGAACACAATTAGACAAAATGTATACCTATCTCAATTACCCTTAAAAAAAATCTAGAGTTCTAAGAAACTTGACGCAAACTTGCTGCAAATTTCCCACTCATTATTTTCACATGCAAATGAGCTTGCGATTCACCACAAATGTTTGCAAGAAGCTCTTCAGCGGTAGTGGTGAACCTGCAGCAAACCTTTGGTGACAAAGAAGAGTTTTCCTGCAAATTTTTCTTAAAATTCCCATTTCTTTTAAACTTTATCTTTTGTGTATGGGTTCTTCAGCAAGTATTGATATTTTTCGTAGTTATCCAGTAGGTATTTTGGAGCATACATATGTTCTTTGGGGTCTGTAGGTGGGTAGTCTGGTAAAGACCCATCAAACCAACCCCCAGTCCGTATTAACTCTTGAATATAACTTAGTTTTCGTTTTTCTGTGTAATCGCCCCAACGTGGGAAGTCTCCATTCTGGGCTGAAGTAAGTTTGTAATAAATCCCCTCTGGTTTGAAACACCAGGAACAGTGCCATCCGGCATAGTGAACGGGGCTTCCGATGGCCCACGGTACCAGAATGCGTCCCATAGAGTTCTCATATTCCCGGAATCCCGACATTTTGTAATACGACCGACGTCGAAGAAGAATTCCATCACCCTTGTAAACTTTAAAGAGCATACCTGCCGTGCAACCCGACAAGACGTTCAACGTTCCAAATTGTCTCCAGTAAAATCCATACAGAGATTTCCGCATGTGGATCCCAAATGGCTCGGTCCAGCCATTATAGAGTTTGAGGAAAAGGATTCCCTCTCGTGCGGGAATTTCATCCGCATCATCCATAATAAAAACATCGTCCGCTTTCAAGCCCTGAATGCGTGACATTCCGTTTTTGGTCAAATACGTTCGTAAATAATCATCGGCGATCCAGCCATCTGAATGGCCACCATTTGGAAAATGGTCAAGGAAGATGTAAAGGATCTTGTGCTTAATGTAATCAAACGTTCCATTTAGGATCAGCTGCCGGAAATAAAGAGGTCTCGGGTCACCGTACGCAGTAAAATTGGATTCGCAAACTAAAAACACATCCACGGCATCAGCAAGTTCGTGGAATCGAGTGTGTAGAAGGTCAAATTCGTGGTTAATGTTGATGGCATTGATGACTCGCCGAGGAACTTTTCTGGGTGTTAATTTTGACTTGGTTTGGAGATTTGAATGTTGCACGATTGTAGGTATGCCACAATGAGGGCCGTGCCAGCCTTGGCGGCAGGCGCACTCAACCATCTTCTTGCCTTCATTGATCGAATCATGTTGATGATGCTGCTGCAGTATCGCACGTTGAGATGCAGACTCTGACATTTTAGTCCCCTCGTGGAAGCACATTGCTCCGGATTTGGAGTGGACGAAAAATGATGAGGAACCATCATGGAGGACAAAGGTACGTTCGTGAAGGTCTCCATTTGGAAAAGTGTCATCTGGCGGAATCACATTTGCATCAACAAAACCCTATTTGGAGCAAAAGAAGCTTATTATAAACTCTGTAAAGACTCATTACATTCATGGTTAAGTCTCATTGTCTTGAGCTTGATGCTCAGCAATATGTGTCTACTTTCTACCATAATAACAAAAGTATAATCCATGTTTTGTGTGTTCTAAATTAATAGGGATAATGACTATAAAGGACTGTCCAGGCTTTAAGTTGAAACCTGAAACCAGTCTGTAAATGAGAACCTCTGACTCAATCCAACTAACCTAACCTAACCCGGAATTGCATCACGTTTACATTCTGCAGTCATGGTGCTAATGCTGTAACACTGTATGTAACATGGTCATAATGTTCATGCTGACTGATCACGCCTGAGTGAAGAAATTAACCAGAAAAAGAAATTGGCATCAAATTAGGTAGAACACTGGGTTTCTCTTACCGATGACGTAGACCAATAGCAGTAAGAAGGCGTTTAACAGCCGGCACAAAGTTTTCCTGAAAGTTTGCACTGGCAAGCAGTTTTAAAACACTGCAACAAATTCAAAAACACCTTTTTGGACAGATTTTGTTTGAAATGACATCACTCCCGTTCTTTCTTCGATTTATAGTATATTGTACATTGACAGAGGTTTCCCTAACCCTAAGCTAAGCTTACTAGAATCAGACGCAAAACAAAAGTTATACACGAAAAACTGACCTCTGGGACACTGTGATCCCTAAACCACTTTATAATTTCTCATTAATTTCTAGACACTCTCATTGGCCTTACCTGCAGATAGCTGTGCTTGTGATAGTCGTGGCGGAACCGTAATTCAGTATCCGGCACATTCCAGAAGAAACTGCTGACCATCTTCAGTGTCTTTAGGTGTGAAGAGGGCGAGGAGAGCTCTTGTAGTAAAGGAATATTGTGCAGGGCTTTGTAGTAATGTAGGAAGGTAATGATAAAGAGCCCCACCAAGCACAACAGGAAGACCTTATACCTCCTGACTCTCATCCTGTAAGAAAGAACAAATTGTTTAAACTACGGTTTAATGTTCAGCTTGAAAAGTGTGTTTTTTGTGCTATTTTTGCAGAAGAAAAAACCCCAACTTAAACCAGGCTAAGATGGTTTGCTGGTCTTCCAGCATGGTCAGGCTGGACTGTTTTCTGATTTTAGAGACATTTTGGGCACTTTTCAACTACTCAGTCTGGGAGACAAGCTTAAACCAGCTAAGAGAAGCACAATGGTTTAAAGTGTTTTTTTTCCCCCCTTCTTCTTCTTCTTCTTCCTCTTCTCAGCAGGGATATTTCTTTCAAATAAATATCATTGGTTTGATATGTTGTTACCTAATGCAAATAGTGTCCAAATAGTTTTTGGTGCCACTATAGCTGCAAATCCAGTTCATGCTACTTCAGTGTGTCTAAAATGAAATTCAGCACTTCACTTCCTGAGTGTCTTTTCAATGTAAAGACAAAAGGCCACAAAACCCCACCATGTGATTACATAGCAACAAGCTAATGCAATGACATAGCGTTCTCTTGTTGCAGCTGATCACGGGTGTCATTCATGAGCATTTAAGATTAACTGACTAACATGATTTAGTCCCTAAACATATTCTTCTCCAACACTGGGGTGTTTTTGTCTCATTCCATTAATAGATGAGCAGTGTTTTGAGACATTAGCTACCATGGGAAAGAGCAAAAACAATCTCACTGTTAAGCTATTCTGTTTTACTCTATTGTTGGAGCATGTTTGGGAAAAGCCAAACAGAGCTTACAAAGTAAGGGAGATTATATTGATTCAAGTAACCCTTAAAATGTTTTAATAAAAAACAACCTTTGGACCAGTTAGTTAAAAGTGGTTGCAAGAAAAGTGAAGTTATACTTCTGAGAAAAAGCCTAGCATCATTTGTTTGCAGATGCCACTTCATTTTATATCTTGTTATTGCATATTTTTAAGTGTGACTTAAGTGTCAAAATCCTTTTTTTTTTTCTCTCTTTTTTTTTACACTTACTGTACATTTGCAGTTTTATGTTTTCCTGTCATGTTATATGTACCACCTGGCTGAAAGGATTGCTGCTTTCAAGTCACTGAATGATTCTGGATATGGAGATGCGTGTGTTTACGTCCATCAAACATTAACACAAAAGAGCATGTTAACTGTATTTCCACATTAATCTTTACCTTAGCGACTGTAATTTGGGTTCATTGTACATTCTGAACCAAGTCACTCTTCTGTGGCTGTTGTGTTTCCTTACCAAAAATCTACAATTCTGGCAAGCTAGCCATAAACTTGCCACGAATTTGCAGCAAATTTGCCGCTCGTTATAATCACATGCATATGAGCTTGTGATTGGCCGCAAATGTTTGCCAAAAGTTTGCAGCTCTTCACCGGTAGTGGTGAACCTGCAGAAAAACTTAAGCAACAATGGACAATTTGCTGCAAGTTTGCCGCAGTGCTCAATTTTCAATGCATGTGAAAATAATCAGTGGTATATTGTGGCAAGTTTGCGGCAAATTTGCCATGAACTCTTGATTTTTGTATGATTTAGTGTGCCAATATACTGTATATTTACATGCCTTGCTTAGACCATGCTGGTCTTTTTTGCAGGTCTAGCTGGTATCTCAGCCTGTGCCCAAACCCCATTAAAACATGCAAACCAGACCAGCCTGACCAGAGCAATGAAAATGAGATTTGATTTTTTGCATAATGTTTTTTAAAACCTGGTCTCACATTACTATATCTACACTTTTGCAAAATGATTTTTACGTGCCTCCTTGTACGTTCCACACCACTTTCCAGGTGAAATGAACACAAGAGGTGCTACAACAACAATAACTTTTATTCACTTTTACATAAATCACCAGTAAAACTGCAGATAATCAGTTCATAAACACCTACTTTCGCCCTGTTCCTCACACAATGCTGTCTTATGACATCTAAAAACTTTTACTATAGTGCATGGAGATGCAAAGGGCATGTGAGTCGAAAGTGTCAAAGAAGTACCACAAAATGACGTGGTTGCTCCAGCAATTATGTTTTTCATCACACATTTGCTTTTTATGACACTATTAGTTAGGTTTAGGTTTAAGGTTTAGGGAAGGGAAGGGAGGTCTGTTTTCTTGATTTAAAACTCCATAGGGCATTAGTTTTAAGAACCTTGTATGTTTGGAAGAAAATGGAACTCACTTTTAGCGCCACACAGTGGACATTTCACATCAGAACTGCCGCGATGCGTGTAAGGAACCATGTAATATCTTTTTGCAAAAATTCCACCACAGTCACGTAATTTATATGAGATCAGGCTGGTTATGAGAACTGGGGGACGGGGTGCTTTATTGTCATGAAAATAATCTTACAATGCAAAAAATCTAAATTCTCCTAAAAACCGACTTGATTTACTTCATGAAAAATATCATTTCTTATTTCGTTCTTTTTATTTTGTGCTGAAATATGACACCAGGAATGTTCTTGACAGAATTTACGAGGTTCACTCTTATGGTAATGAGCAGTTTATGGTTAGCAGACAAGCCATTTAACCATCTGGGAATTCACTCTTCTTCTTTACTTACCTCATGGACTTTGTACTTGAACATGCATCGGTTTTTGATTTGCACTACTACTTCAAAACACTAAAATGAGTCGAATGGTACTTGTAGTTACCCCACTGAATTGATGGTCAACTCCTTGACTGATGTTTTCAGAAATGTTTAATACATTCTATATTAAAACACCATAATAGCTAAATGCACACACACAAACCAAAAGAAAACAATCACAATAAAAGACAGCTGGTAGAACAATATAATTAACACATTCACCTGTTTTCTAAAGCAACTCACACATCATGCAATAAATCAGTGAAACAAACATTAAATATTTACCTTGCCACCCTTACAGTGAGAAGCACAAGAAAGACAGTAAAACCATCACACGATCATGGTCAGTGTCATTCATAAAGCGTGCGTTCACACATACAAAGGGATAATGTGGAAACTAGTGCCCGAGCAATATATCAGATATTAGCCTTTTACCAATATGCGCAGATATGAAAACTTTTTTCAGAATATATAATGCAGAAAACAATGCTTTAGAATTGGTGTCATAATGTAGTTTGTCCAGCAGAGTGCGCTCCGACTCCATTGTTTACAGAGCTGACTCTGAGCTGAGGGTGGTTCTGCAGACAGGGCGGAGTTAAGCGGTGCAGAGTTAAGCAGTGTCTTCTCGGTGAAATGCTAACTAGTTTGTGAAATACATACTGGAAAATTAATAAACAATGACCCCATCATTTTCCCTTTTCAATATAAGTAATATAATGTTAACCCTGTCCCTGACAACCATGTCACTCATGTTTATCACATATGTTTGTCATGTTAGCCAGCTATAGTTTGTCAGTGCAGTCAGTAATGTAGCAGATTGAAAGGTAAACATCAGAGCATGTTTTTGCAGCTCAGCAGACAATGGTGCGGTGGTGGATGGTGTCTGTTGAGTGTTGATTTCATGCTATGTTGTTACCTAGTTGGTGAGACGCAATGCTGGTCCATCTTTTACTCTCCGTGACAACGAGCTTATAGCTAACTAGCTAACCACACAGCTACTTTCATTGCTTGCCAGCTGAGTGGAAGCTAATGTGTAAACAAGTATTCACCAAACAGTTTTTTTCAGGATTCACAGTTTGGTACTACCTTCAACCAAACAATTCCTGTCGTTGCATTTATAAAATGTAATATTTAAAAGTCTGGTTTTACACCGTTGATAGTTTCCCCTGAACTTGTATAGCAGAATA
Source organism: Myxocyprinus asiaticus (assembly GCF_019703515.2). Classification (NCBI taxonomy): domain Eukaryota; kingdom Metazoa; phylum Chordata; class Actinopteri; order Cypriniformes; family Catostomidae; genus Myxocyprinus; species Myxocyprinus asiaticus. The sequence goes on along the minus strand of NC_059357.1, from coordinate 8,175,882 downwards.
CGGTGTAACACTGCTGCCACTGTTTTTCTCTTGTCTCGGCAGGTGTAAACGCGAGGTCGGTCCAAGGGCTGAAGAGGCGGTGACTGATCGGCGTGATGACCACCCGATGTGTCCTGCGACGCCATGCCCATCTTGAATGAAGCCAGTGCTGAAGCGGTCTCATTTGCATCAACCTGAGCGGAGTGGCCACCGCTGAGGATGCCATATGCCTCAGGAGCCTCTGAAAGAGTTTCAGTGGAACCGCTGTTTTCTGTTTGAACGCCTTCAAACAGGTCAGCACCGATTGTGCGTGCTCGTTCGTGAGGCACGCTGTCAACGAGACTGAGTCCAACTCTAAACCGAGAAAGGAGATGCTCTGAACCGGGAGGAGCTTGCTCTTTTCCCAGTTGACCCGAAGCCCTAGTCGGCTGAGGTGCGAAAGCACCGGGTCCCTGTGTGCACACAACATATCCCGAGAGTGAGCTAGGATTAGCCAATCGTCGAGATAGTTGAGAATGCGAATGCCCACCTCCCTTAACGGGGCAAGAGTTGCCTCTGCGACCTTTATGAAGACGCGAGGGGACAAGGACAGACCGAAAGGGAGGACCTTGTACTGATACGCCCGACCCTCGAATGCAAACCGCATGAAGGGTCTGTGTCGAGCTAGAATCGAGACGTGGAAGTACGCATCCTCCAGGTCTACCGTCGCGAACCAATCTTGATGCCGGATGCTCGCCAGAATGTGTTTTTGCGTCAGCATCTTGAACGGGAGTCTGTGTAAAGCCTGGTTCAGTACTCGCAGGTCCAAGATTGGCCGCAACCCACCACCTTTTTTCGGTACAATGAAGTAGGGGCTGTAAAACCCCTTCTTCATCTCCTCCTTCCGTAGGAGGGTAGCGATCTCAGCACGCAAGGTAGCAGCGTTTTCGTTCTTCACCGAGGTGAAGTGGATACCGCTGAACCTGGGCGGATGCCTGGCAAACTGAATCTCATAGCCGAGTCAGACGGTCCGGATCAACCATCGCAACGGATTGGAAAGCGCAAGCCACGCATCCAAGCTCCGGGCGAGGGGGACCAAAGGGACAATCCCGTCGGACGTACCAGCAGATGGGGCCTCGCGGCGGAGCCCGAGGTGCCACACTATGTTGTGGTCGTGCTGAGTCCAGGGACATCGAAGCACTTACCTGGCTCCTTGTGACCACCCCCGGAACAACCTGGGATGGGGGAGGAAGAGGCCTGTCCTCGCGACCCATGGAGACTGTCACATCGGGGACAGATTTGTGCCACAGCTGGGCACGCAGGGGTGGGGAGACTGCCGCTGGAGCGCCAACCCTGCAAGGATAAAAAGGTGGACAGTGGTCGTGATGACGGCCGTGCACACCGGTTATGTGACCCAGGGAACGAGGAAATCGCTCTTTTGCTGAACTGTTGGGTACCGCAGCCACTTGGGCATGCGGCGAAATTAAATGAAAAAGCAACAAAAGATTCTCCTCCCGGCCCTCCACCGGGGGATGGAGTGGTCTGTTTACCAGCTCCAAGGTGGGTTTCATCGTCACTGGGTCACCCGTCTCAGGGGCACTTCGAAGCCTTCTGTGGGTTCTTGGCGGCCGGCCGTGAGACGGGTGGCGTCTGCTTCCTGTGGTGGGCTCCACGCTGGGGCCAGGCCGAAGGGGCGGGCTGCGGCAGAGAAGGTGCAGTCACCTTAGGGGGATGCCCTTGGCGATGAGCAGGCAGGGTCCGGGATCTTGAGCCGCGCCGGGGCAGGATGTGCCAGATAGCCTCCGTCTGCTGCTTCTCCATCGAGAACTGCTGGGCAAAGTCTTCGACGGTGTCGCTGAATAGGCCAACCTGGGAGATAGGGGCAGCAAGGAACCGTGCCTTGTCGGCCTCAACCATCTGGACCAGGTTGAGCCAAAGGTGGCGCTCCTGGAACACTAAGGTGGACATCGCCCGCCTGAGAGACCGCGCCGTGACCTTCATCCGTCCAGCGGCACTGTAGGCTTTGGCCGTCAGGGACGACGTGAACTTACAGGCCTTGGAGGGGAGCTTTGGGCGTTCGCACCAGGTGGCGGCGCCTTATCCACCGGGGAGAATCGCCGAATAGCCCCTGGCCGCCCCGCCATCGAGGGTAGTGAGTGCAGGGGAGCTGAAAGACCGGGACTGGGCAGTAAAAGGTGCCTCCCACGATTTTGTCAGCTCCTCGTGCACTTCCGGGAAGAAAGGGGCTTGGAGTGGGGCGTGGCTGCTTTAAGCGGCACCGCGAGTCCGGGAACCAATCATCGAGCCGCGAGGATTCAGGGGAGAGCGGAGGGTTCCACTCTAGCCCGACGCTCGCGGCCGCCCGGGAAAGCATGACCGTCATTACCGCATCAGCCTGTGACTGGGCAATCATCCCCGAGGGGGGAGCCCAGCTGAGGCTTCTGCGTCCAACTGGATGAGCCCGCTCTCCGATGCTGCGCTCGAGAGCTCATCAGATTTTCGGGCTCCGAACAATAGGTCGAACTCGCCATGAGACGAGCTGGCGGACTCATCCAGAAGCCCGATCGGGGCAGATGCGCGTGCTGGGGAATGGGAGGTCCGTGGGGGGATACCCGGCGGAGGTGGTCCCATTGGGGTCCCCAAATCGCCCCCAGTGCTAGCCGCGCTGGCCTCATACCCGTAGGTAGAAGGACCGAGTCCGGGAGCTGCTGGGGTGGCTTGCTTTCGTAAGCAACGTTGCCATGGTCATGTTCTCGCAGTGAGTACTTGATCCATCCACGAACGCTGTCTCCGCGTAGGTCGCGCCCAGACACGAAAGACAGCGATCATGACCATCCGAAGTTGAGAGGAAACGACCGCAACCAGGAATATCACACAAACGGAAAGGCATCTTTAAAAAGATGCGTCTTTTTCCGTGTGTGCCGCTCTTTTAGAGAAATATACTCTTTTAGAAAAATATACTCTCTTTTTTCTGCCGAAGCGCCCAGGGGCATTCTCTGCAGTGCACCAGTGCAGAGGAGGGAGAAGCCGCTGAAATACGCCATCAGATCCAGCAGAGGTGAATGAACATTCAGCTCAGTAAACATCGACCGTTCGGCTCCGAAGAGAAAATCTGAATGAGTGGTTGCATACCAGCTCCTTTTATACTTATATAATGTTTGCTTAAAGTCAAACCTGACCAAGTGCTACAAAGAGAAGACATAGAATAATCATTTTGATACCAATCAATTTTTTCAAACATCAAAAATTAATAACACACGGTGGGTTGTATTGTGGGTGTGTTATGGTCTTACACCCTCATGTATGTGTGCATGGGTTCTGCATTGTGGCTGATTTATTGATTTTATTTGACAAAATAAAAAAATTGCTCTGTGTAATAGTGTCATCAGTTCATTTGTGTGTGGGGGGGGGGTCTCATGGTCTCGTGTTGGGGATTCATATCTTATAGTCTCATGCCTTCATTTCGGTGTGTGTTTGTTCTGCATTGTGGCATTAAAAAATTGCTCAGTTTTTTAGTCTTTTCCATTCATTTCCTAGAGTTGGCCAATTTTGACCGCGAACAGTAAAGGTGTCACTTTCCAAGTCCAATTTTTTTTTTTTGTGTGTTCATATGGTAAATACAGGAAAAGTCTTGTACTGCTCAGATAAAGGAAACAATTTGTATTACATCGGGAAAATCAGAAATTACCGAACAGTATAGAAAGGTTAAAAACACTTTCAAGGAGAAAAATAAAGCAAAGTCATAACATTTTGAGAAATAGATGGAGTTGGTGTGGATAAGGTAAGAAAATTGGAAAGTTGTAAATTAAATGTCGATGTTTAGTTTGACCAGATTTTATAGACATGTTTTTGATTGAGTATAACATACTGCGTTTGAGCACACAAAAGTAAGAAACCAGAGTGAGAATGAGATTAACATCAGATGTTGGGACCACAGGTCCTGTGACATGAGACTCTTTGATTTGGCTGTGTGAAACACAGATGGCCCCAATGACTGTGAGTGAATAATTGATCATCTGACCTATGATATTTTCTCACAGCTTATTACTTGCCTCCCAATGTAAATAACAAACCGGATAACATGCCAATTTGTAAATTCTGTCCTGTTGGAGCACGTCATTAAATTTGGACACACTTGACTGAAAATGTTTCTCTAAGATCTACAAAACCCTTTGATGAAAAGGCTTATGCTTGAATGCTTGGAATTAGTTTGTAGACAAGTATAAATTGTGCCTACACATGAATTTGTTCACAAAACTAACATTTTAATTCATTGGAGTTGGACCAAATAGTGAAGGAAAAGCAGCCAACAATTGTCCAGCATACGTGAGATTCCCACACATCCATTTGTGTTATTTTATGGTTTTGATGACTTTATACTAATATTCTGAAATTTGGAAATACTCCTAATAAAGAATTAGTGAGTGTGTCCAAACCTTTAACTGGTATTGTTTATGTTACAGGGCAGTGTCAGAAATAAACTTTTCCATTAAGGGGCAAAATTTGCCTCCTGGATTTGATTTTTATGGGCAATTTTTACCTTTATGAGGGCATGTGTACTCTAATCAACTTATAATAAATGATGGTGGGGATAAAATTGACTAAAAACTTTTGACTAGAGAAGAGTCAGTCATATCAGCGGAAGAGCAAGTTATGACATATTGATTAAAGATTATGTAATGTAATTATGTTAAAATATTTAAAAAAGATATGCATGGATGAATCAAATTGTTCACAATCAGGGGTGTAAGGTAATTGAGTAAAAATACTTTTTGGGGATTTGTACTTTACTCAAGAGCAATTTAAATGAAATACTTGTACTTTTACTTAATTACATTTCCAAAGAAAAAATAGTACTTTTTACTCCTTACTATTTTATTTAAACTTGAAAAGTACTCATTACATTTTCACACATAACTTATTTTGTCTTACTGGACTGAAGCTGTCTTTTCACTGCATCCAACAAACGACAGATGACAGACCAAAGGTCAGTCATTTCAAATGGAGTGGGTTCATTTCTGTGTGGAGTTCCGACCATCTGCAGAGGCAGAATTTCAGATCTGATTTGAGCTTCGGATACGTTGAAATATTTGTGTAACTAGACCGTATGTGACTGACTGACTGAATGTGATGTATTCATTCAAAACTATGAGCATGAACTGAGAAACGCTAATGGTTTTTGTCCTAACCTTTATTATAAACACCTGCTACTTCTACAGATGGACAGTTATGAAGTCAAAAATGAACATTCACGTTGCAAATATACATATATAAAAACAAAAGGCTTTTGCTGAATTATTGTTGTTGTTGTTAGGCAACTATTAATTATAATAATAACTATAAAACCAGCAATGATAATGATAATAATAATGATAATAAAAAGAAAGGAATCTGAGTAAATATTAATTATTAATTTTACTGAATTCACAAAACCAACAACATTACTAGCTGACATCGCAATTCAAGAATGCATTCTCCCATGCAATGAACTTTGCGTGACTGTGGCAAAATTTTTGCTAAATAAAATTATGTGGTTCCTTACACTTTTTGGGGCAGTTCCAAAGTTAAATGTCCACTGTGTGGTGCTAAAAGCGAGTGAAATGTTCTCCCAAACAGATTAGGTTAAGGTTAATGTTCTATCCAGATTTAAATCAACAAAACTGACCTCCCTACTAGGGCTGCACAATTTGGACAAAAAGTCATATTGCGATTATTTTGAAAAATATTGCGATTGCGATTTAAATTGCGATTAAAAAGGTAATGTTTTTCACATGTTCAACTGCCAAAAGGCTACTGGGGGTTTCACACTTAAGTCTACTTAAAAAGAACCAAACTGAGAACTTTTTTTCAATTCACCCACAAACAAATAAATATATAAACAGTGAAACGAAAAAAACTTTAAAGAAATAAAGTGTTCTTTATATTCAAATTGTACCCATTCACCATGTACCTGTTTTTGTCCATGTTATGATAGGGTCTCAGCCCACTTATCATTATCATTAGTTTTTTTAAAACAGTCACCTTGAATATTAGGGATGCTCCAATCAGGATTTTAACATCCAATGGTGATCTCCAATTTTCTTTTCATCTAATCGTGTGATGCTGCTATTTAACATTTTTTCAGCAGCTCTGTCAAAACTGGTAATACCATAATTTTTGCTGTCAAAAATACTGTTGGTTGGCTGAATAATTAAATAAACACTAATTATTCCATTTAACTCTTTACTCTAGGCTTTCAAAACAATTCCCTATCTGTCACTCACTCGACGTTATGTCGATGTAGTGACACTAGGGGTCGCTCTTGGGAGCCCTAAACACCTCTGATCTTTGAGAAAAGGCCAATGGGAATTGGCGAGTAGAATTTGCATGCCACTCCCCCAGACATATGGGTATAAAAGGAGCTGGCTCGCAACCACTCTTTCAGATTTTTTCTTCGGAGCCGAGCGGTGTTGAGCAGTGAGTTCCACTGCTGTTCCATTCATCTCACACATGAGACGCGTTTGCTGCTGGATATACAGTGCATTACAGCGGCTTTCTCCCCCTCGTGCACGACTAGAGCAGAGTACGCCCCTGGGTGCTTTGACAGCTTAAAGAGTATATATTCTTACAAAAAAAAAAAAGAGTATATTTTCTTCTAAAAGAGTGCGCACTGCGTCTTTTTAAAGATGCCTTTCTGTCTGTGTGTAGTTCCTGGATGTGATCGCTATCTCTCCGCCTCTGACGGCCACAATCGCTGTCACGTTGAGGCAGCGTTCGTGGATGGTTCATGTTCTCACTGCGAGAACATGACCATGGCAACATTGCGGTCGCGGCTTTCCTTCTTCCGGGGGAAAGCCACTCCAGCCGCTCCCCGCCCCGGTCCTTCTACCTACGGGTACGAGGCCGGGTCGGTTAGCACTGGGGGCGATTTGGGGACCCCAGTGGGAGTGGTTCTTCCGGGTAATCCCCCACGGACCTCCCATTCCCCAGTACGCTCGTTTGTTCTGGGATGAGACAGGCAGCTCGCCTCAGGCGAGTTTAATGTCTCATTCGGATGAGGTCTCGATCGTAGCATCAGAGAGCGGGTTCCCACCTTCGGGTGTGGTTGCCCAGTCTGAGGCCGACACGGAGCTGACCACCACGCTTGCCCGGGCTGCCGTGAGTGTTTGGCTGGAGTGGAACCCTCCACCCTGCCCTGAGCCTATCCTGCCACGGTTCCATTCTTCCCGGAGGTGCACGGGGAACTCATGAAGTCGTGGCGGGCACCTTTTACTGCCCGGACCTGACTTCTGGGTTCCCCCACTCTCACTACCCTCAGCAGTGGGGCAGCCAGGGGGTATACGGAGATTCTTCAGGTGGATAGGGCGGTTGCGGTGCACTTGTGCCCGCAAAACGCCACCACCTGGCGGAATCGCCCGAGACTCCCGTCCAGGGCCTGTAAGTCTACATCGTCCCTGGTGTCCAAGGCTTACAGTGCCACTGGACAGGCCGCCTCCGCCCTGCATGCCATGCTCGGCGACCGATCTCGCCCTCCGGGTGACGAATGTCATGATGCGGGCACTCGGGCAGGTGATGTCCATCTTGGTGGTCCAGGAGCGCCACCTATGGCTTAATCTGGTAGATGAAGGATGCCGATAAGGTCCGCTTCCTCGATGCTCCCATTTCCCAGATCGACCTATTCGGCGACACCGTTGAGGACTTTACCCAGCAGTTCTCAGCGGTGAAGAAGCAGACGGAGGCCATACAACACATCCTGCCCCGGTGTGGTTCAAGGTCCCACACCCCGTCTGCTTGCCGCCGAGGGTATCCCCCCCAGGCTGCAACTCAGGCGGCTCCGGCGTAGAGCCCCCCGCAGGAATGTGACACCCCCGTCTCATGATCTGGCGCTAAGAGCCCCAGGAAGACCTCCAAGTGCCCCTGAGACAGACGACCCAGGGAGGAAGAGGCCCGCTGGAACCCCGAAACTGGAATACAGACCATTCCGTCCCCTGACGGAGGGCCGGGAGGAGAATCCTTTGTTCCCTTTTGTTTTGATTGTGCCACATGCCCAAGGGCACATTTTCAAAAAAGAGCAGTTTCCTCACTCCCTGGGTCATACACCCGGTGTTTATGGCCATCCTACACCGAACAGTGCTCAGCCACCTCCTCCGTCGCTGACTGGTCCTATGGTGGGTATGCGGAGCAAGGTAAGTGCTTTGATGTTTCCCTCAGCACAGACACAAGCTCGGGATGCGAGGCTCTTCGATGTGGCAGTTCCTGCTCCTCCCTGCCGCGAGGCCCCACCAGCACTTCACTCTCTCAGGGATGGGGCACCATCTGGCACCTGTGACCAGACCTCTGGAATCTCCAGCTGATTTGAAGTTGATTTGGTGAAGCACAGATAGACTTGTTTGCTTCCCGGGAATCCTCCCACTGTCTGCTCTGGTACTCTCTGACTGAGGCTCCCCTCGGCACAGATGAGCTTCCCCCAGTAAGCCTGCTTGCACAGACCTTGTGCAAGGTCAGGGAGGACAAGGAACAGGTCATCCTGGTGGCACCGTACTGGCCCACCCAGACTTGGGTCTCGGAACTCATGCTCCTCGCGACAGCCCCTCCCTGGTGAGTTCCCCTGAGGGAAGACCTCCTCTCTCAGGGACGGGGCACCATCTGGCACCCGCGACCAGACCTCTTGAATCTCCATGTCTGGCCCCTGGACGGGATGTGGAAGACCTAAGTCGCCTAAGATGCCTAAGACACGATCACTCAGGCCACTCACTGCTTTTACTACTTTACGTTGTTAGTTACAGAATCTAATGCCGTTTTTTTGATGGGTGTGGTTGGTTAGACATTTGTTTGAACTGAAAGTCTTAGGGGCCGTTTACACGACAACATTTTCAACTAAAAACGGAAAACTTTTTATGCATTTTGGCTGTTTGTTTACACAACAATGGTGTTTTGGGGCCTGAAAACGCAAACTTTTAAAAATGGGTTTCAAAGTGCAAGTTTTTGAAAACGATGCCATTATCATCTCCGTGTAAACATACAAAAATGCAAATTTGTGAAAACGATGATGTCATGCACAGGTGTATTACGTGTTCAGTCTATAGGCATGCGTGCGAGTACTTCAAAACAACGCGCGAGACATTCAAATCTACAATGGCGGACTACAGGACTGTGTTTGTGCTGCTCAAGATTTTGAGTTTATTGATGCTTCTCCAGCAAAGTAATTGTAGTAATAAGCAACCTCATCATCCGTCCAGACAAAATTGCTCGATGCTTTCGCCAACTTCATTGTTTGTATTCACCGCTCTGTGGAAGAATGCTTATGTGCGCAGGCGCGTAGTGTTTCTTTACAAAGTGACATTGCCAACTACTTGCCTGGTATGCATAATACAGTGTTTTTAGTCGTTTTCGCGGATCCGTGTGAACGGGTATCATTTTGACAACATTGTCATCTGTACGCAAAACTTTTCAAAAATGCAAAGGAAAAACTTTTCCATTTTTAGTACATCATTGTCATGTAAACGTACCCTAAACCATGACTTTTATTAATCGAATCTTGTTTTGCTGAGTACATAAAGCTGCCCTTTTTTAAACAATCAAACAAAGGCCTTTTTATAATTCACCTGCGGTCATGAAACACCTCTGCGCTGGTGGGTCAACACAATGATGCTGGTTAAGGTGTGACTCAATACATGTAATGTCTGCTGTTCTTAATGTCTGGTTCTACGTATTAACTATTTAATGCACTGGTATGTGCTGGCTTGATGATAGATGTTCCCAAAGGTATTGTTACAAAGATTAAAGCCATTTTTTCTAACTCCTTTATATTTTTTATGCATGCAGTTTTATGACCTTAATAATTGAGAGACTACATGGAATATTTGTTCCCTTAAAAGGGTAAGATTGTAAAACGCTAAGAAGATGGCATGTTATTACATGCTAAGAAGATGATATCACATGTTAATCCTTCTAGATTTAGCAATCGGGCAGAGCATGAAAATGTGCCACTTCTCGCTTGTTCTAAGTTAGTTTCAGCCTCTATATTTTAAAACTGTTGGGGTGAAACAGTAGCATCATTTTTTTTGAAAGATCTAGAGTCTCCAACATTTTCGCAAGTTTGTTAGAGAGGTTATTTTCAAGGGAGGCATGTGTATTGCTTTAATTATTGTGCTGAAGGTGTGCAGTGCTTTAGCTTAGAATAGTTGCATTTTTAAATTAATCATATTTAAAGTGCTACCGTTACAGTCATGCAAATTCAGACAGACATCTTTGGCTGTTATGTTGTGCTGTCTCAACACGAGCATTTTTAAGATAACGTGGTATTTTTAAAAACAAGTCTCAAGAACCCTGAATTCTGTTCCAATCCTTTGCGCTCATTGTAGATGTTTTCTAAAGAAATCACCCATTTTTTGCCCCTAAGAAATGTGTCCAAAGGGGATGTAGGCTATAGTTTTGCACATCCCTAATATTGTGACATGCTACAGTGAGAGAATGCTAAACAGCCTAAGCTTGTTTGCTGTCAACCTGATTTCATTAAAATTACGTGACTTTGGCGATACTTGCAAAATGACATTACGTGGTTCATTACATGTATCACGGCAGTTCCGACAGGAAATGTCCACTGTGTGGCACTAAAAGCGAGTTAAATGTTCTTCCAAACAGATGAGGTTTTTAAGGCACTATCGCAGGGGTGGGCAACTATTTTGGTAAAGGGGCGATTTATCGGGTTTTAAGTAGTGCATGGAGGGCCACATTGTACTCCTTTTGAGATACAATGTTCCACACTGATTTGGTTCTTGTATCTTTTAAACCGAGAAATAGTTGTGTACTCAATTTTCTGAACTGTATATGTGACTAATGGGACTATCCATTAAAAAAAAAATAAAGGCTGAGCATAATTATAAATTATTTATTTTACCATCTCTACTTCCCTGGTAATTTATTATTCAGTTTAACAATAAAAATAATTTATTATTCAAATTAACACACAAAAATTATAGAACTTTTAATTTTTGTCGCAAAGCAGCACAGTTGACTTATTTTATTCTAAAAACATTACATGTTTACGTGCTAAAAGGTCATGATGCGGGTCTCGTCAATAGTTTGTCCGCCAATGGTTTGGATTTCCATTCAGCACACAACTGAATAAAACAGGATGCATGACTATGATAAATGATTACTGCAAGAGTTAAATTAAAATACAGGTGCAAGGGACTTCAACATTTCTAAAACTGCACGAATAAAAATACATATTCGTCTCTAGCTTAATTTTGCTCATGTGTCAATGATGCCAAGATCTATGTTTATATTTTATTAAAGTTCATCACTGAGAAGGTTTCATTGCAAACTTAGAAGCACTGAACAGGACAAGCAGCCTCAAGAATGGACACGGCGTGGCTGTATTACACTTTTCCTTGAGCAGAATATCGCACTAGTGATTGCAAAGTTTGTTCAAAGGGGAAAGCGAGAGCTAGAAAGAGTGCACTCCCATGCATGGTTGCCAGATTGCACAAAATAAGTATACCATTAGGCAGAATATTACCAATTGCGCAAGTATAAATCTTTAATTGGGTTTGCATCTCTTATCTGGTAACCCTGAGCATGTTAAACGCCTGTGGACACGTGTTAGGTCCCATTGCAATATAACTAAAATATCCAATGAAAAACGCTTTTAGGATAAATGATCCGCGGGCCAGATTAAACCATGTAGAGGGCCGGATTCGGCCCACAGGCCATAAATTGCCCATATCTGCTCTATCGAGTCAACACCTACCTCCCTACCCTAAACCTAAACGAGTGTGTCAAACAAACAAATGTGAGATGAAAAACGCAATTGCTAAAGCAACCACGTCATTTTGTGGTGCTTCAATGACACTTTTGGCTCACGTCAAATCGCATGCTTTTCTGGAATCCAACCACGGTCCTTCACATTGCAAGCGCATTTAAGTTGAGCTACCGCACAACTTGTTCATGCTCGAATAAGCCTGTAAATGTAGTTGGTTATTTAATATGAACGTTAAAATGTATTGACTAACAAGTCATGCACTATTTCGTGATTTGTCTGAAAGTAAATAAAGGTCATTGTTGGTGTAGCGCCTCTAATGTTCATTTTACCAGGAAAGTGCCTCCATATGTACAACGAGCCACTTAAAAATCTTTTTTGCAAAAATGTAGGTAGGGTAACTAGGGGTGCTCCGATGTATTGGCTACTGATATTTATCGACCATATTAAAACCATCGGCATATTGGTAATAAGCAGGAAAATGGCAATATGAAAAATCAATGGTTTATTTATAATTAATTAGTAACACACTTTGTAAAAACGCTGTGAATTTAAATACACAATCCAGAAATAATAATAGACACACTATGTAGAAGGATTGGAACTCCTAAGAACATCTAATATTTAATTTTTATTCTGTCTCGTTCTCTTGTTAATGCAGAAAAACGCCATAAATGGACATGACAGTTTTGAAAGCAGCAATTACCTATAGGCTACATGATGAGGGATACCATCCAAAATGCTTTGAAACCAGTACACTTTGACTTTGGAGGCATCAGTATGATATCCATTAATGCTGCATGACTGATTGAATTAAGATTGAAATTGCAATACAGCCTTGTGCAATTACTAAACCTTAAAAGGCTCCGCTTTAATCTGCAAAAATGTTTTAGAAGTACAAAATTATTTTTTTTCTTCATATCAGTCATCAGGTTATCATATTTAGTTTTTTATTTTATTTTATATCTTTTTTCATCTTTTTATCTTGTATGTATCTTTCATGGATCGAATCAAATAATTAATTGTTAGAACAGTGAAAAATTTTTTTTACATTTGTAAAGCATAATTCCAAAGTAAAACAGTGATCTGATGAAAAAATAAGTTAATAAATATCAATAAATATCAGTATCGTTATCGGCCTATAGGTTTTTGTCTAAATCAATATCGGACAAAAATTTTCATATCAGTGCATTCCTAATTCTATAAGACCAGGTTGTTTGCTGGTTTTGGGCACTTTTCAGTTGATCAGGCTGGAAGACCAGTCGACTGCCCAGTTAAACCAACTAAGCACCAACTTGGCCAGCTTGGAGATCTAACTATGACCATTAAACCAGCGTAGGTTGTTTTAAGATGCTATTTCACAGAGTTGGCTCTATTAAAAAAGGCATCTGGCATGACCCCTTTTATTAAAATATTCAGTGCTTGTTTATAGAATACAGTATATTTTTTGTGTTGGATAAATTGTAATGTTGAACATCACCCCTCGTTTCTTTAGGAATCCTCACTTCCTTTTGGAGAATATGCATGCATTCTGTGTGTGCGCGTTTGTGTGTGTTATTTGCAGAGGGCACCCATGCCTTGGGCACAATGGTTCCTTTTTTCTACAAGGCTCTCCCTCTTCCAATTCTCAAATGTCAATTTTTTTTCTCAGTCTGTACAAAAGCTCTCTTCTCTTGGTTTGTGAACACACACACACACAAACACACACAGATGCAGCACACCCGCAAATTCCTTGGCCATACTGTAGTACTCAACAGAGAAAGAGGATTATAGTCTCTTTCTCACACCCACACACACACACACTGACACAAACATCTATTTTTTCCAGGAGAAAGTAAAAGCATTTCATTGAAAAGATTGAGAGTAATTACAAGGTGGTGGTAGTCGGAGGAAGTATCACCAACTAGTAAAAACAAAACTAGATTTTTTTGCATTTTCTTCTTGCCTGTACAAAACTTCCCACCATGATGCCAGGATATTGTGGGTGGCCGATAGCATATTGTTATGCAGTTACCAGGATGTTCTGGGTAGTTTTGTATGTGTTGCTATGCAGTTGTTCTGGATGGTTGATGAATTACTGCTCATTTTGTTTCAGCATATGAAAATGTTCACTTTTCAGTGTTTATATTGTAATAGATTGTAAATTATTGCAGGAGTGTATATTTTGTTTCCTTAATTATCTGTTTGTCAGAGCACCAGACATTTCAAAATGAGAGTCCCCATGTATTTTGGACTTGTTTATAATTAAGTCCAGCATTATACACCAAAGCTTTTTTCATTATTATTATTATTATTATTGGGATTTCCGTTACACAATGAACTGTATCTGGGTTTTATTTAGTTTGGACTCTTGTAACATCTGCCCCGTCACATTAAGGAAAGACTAGGAACACTTTTAATTAGGGATGTCATAAAATATAGATATATTGATTACTGATCGGCATGTTACTTTATTGATATATTTTTGATGCATCGATATATTAAAATTAGCCGACAAAAACCTTTGTAACTTTGGACTGCCATCTTCTGCGCTGCATCAGCTCGTCGTAATCTGCGTGCTTTCCAAGTCACTCAGTTGTCATTCAGTTTAATATAGTCTGGCGTAAAAGCATTGGGAGATCACAAGAGGGTGATATAACATATACTGAAGCTGGTCCAGTCGTGGGTAGGAAAGGCACAGGTATCGCACTCACAGGACGAGCTGATGCGGCGCAGCAGATGTCAGTCCAAAGTTACAAAGGTTTTTGTACTTCACAGGTTAGTGTATGAAACTCATGTAACTGCACAAACTGAACGATAAGAAATGGCGATGTTTTTAATGCAATTTCTCTGTATGTAGCCTTTAAGAGTTCTTTCATTCAAGCAGTCAAACCACAAAAAGACATACTTGTAACTGGAAATATATTTTGTAAGCTATATTAAAGATGCATATACACAATATATCATCCAGTGCTGGCTAAAGTAAAAAATTTGATAATGATTTGGGTCCAATTTAATGGAAAACTATGCGAGTTGCGCTCTGTGGCACTTCAGAATTTTGACGCTGAACATTGGAGTTGGTTACGTACCTTTGTAGAAAATACACTGCTATAAAAAAGTATTTGCCCCATCCTGATTTCTTCTGTTTTTGTGTATATGTCATACTAAACTGTTTCAAAAATTCAAACAAAATCTTACATAAAACAAAGGCAATCTGAGTAAACACAAAATACAGTTTTTAAATGATAATGTTATTTATTGAAGCAAAAACGTCATACAATACCAACTTGGCCTGTGTGAAAAATTATTTGCCCCCCTTAGTTACGAAATCCCAAAATCTATGAAACTACATTCTTAATGAGGTTCAGCTGGACTAGACACACCCAGGCCTTATTATTGCCAGCCCTGTTCAGTCAAATCAACACCTAAATAGAACTTTTTCAGCAGCATGAAATTGGCTAAAATGTCTCACCCAGTAGCACACTATGCCAAGGTTGAAAGAAATTCCAGAAATGATGAGGAAAAAGGTGACTGAAATACATCAGTCTGGGAAGGGTTACAAAGCTATTTCAAAGGCTCTGGGACTCCAAAGAACCACAGTGAGAGCCATTATCTCCAAATGGAGAAAACTTGGCACAGTAGTGAACCTTCCCAGAAGTGGCCGACCTTCCAAAATTCCTCTAAAAGCACAGCGACGACTCATCCAGGAAGTCACAAAAAAGCCAAGGACAACATCCAAGGAACTGCAGGCCTCTCTCGCATAAAGGTCACTGTTCATGACTATCAGAAAGACACTGGCCAAAAATGCCATCCATGGAAGAGTGGCAAGGTGAAAACCACTGCTAACCCAGAAGAACATTGTCTAGTCTAAATTTTGCCAAAGCACACCTTGATGATCCTCAAACCTTTTGGGAGAATGTTCTGTGGACTGATGAGTCGAAAATGGAACTGTTTGGAAGACAGGGGTCTTGTTACATCTGGTGTAAATCAAACACAGAATTCCACAAAAAGAACATCATACCTACGGTCAAGCATGGTGATGGTAGTGTGATGGTGTGGGGATGCTTTGCTGCTTCAGGGTGACTTGCCATAATTGAGAGAAACATGAATTCTGCTCTCTACCAGAAAATCCTAAAGGAGAACATCCGGTCATCAGTCCGTGAGTTGAAGCTCAAGCGCAACTGGATTATGCAGCAAGATAATGATCCAAAGCATAGGAGTAAGTCCACCTCTGAACGGCTCAAAATAAGCAAAATTAAAGTTTTGGAGTGGCCTAGTCAAAGTCCTGACTTGAACCCGATTGAGATGCTGTGGCAGTTCATGTTCGAAACCCCTCCAATGTGGCTGAACTAAAGCAGTTCTGCAAAGAAGAGTTCCACCACAGCGTTGTGAAAGACTGATCTCCAGTTATCGGACGCATTGGTTGCATTTGTTGCTGCTAAAGGTGGCACAACCAGCTATTAAATTTAAAGGGGCAGTTCGTTTTTCACATGCCTGATATAGGTGTTGGATAACTTTTTTTGCTTCAATTAAAAAACAATAAAAATAATAATAATAATAATAATAATAATAATTATTATTATTATATATATATATATATATATATATATATATATATATATATATATATATATATATATATATATTTAAAAACTGTATTTTGTGTTTACTCAGGTTGCTTTTTTATGTTATATCTTGTTTAAAGATCAAAAACAACTTGGTATGAAAAATACACAAAAATAGAAGAAATCAGGACAAAATATTTTTTCACATCAATGTAATTGTTTCCAGTTTTAGAATGCGCCATGTCGTACGCCAGATGCGTCCAGTGTGCGACCCCCTTTTATTTACCCTGCCACTCACACTTTACTTAAGTTGTGTTGAGAAAAATGTTTGAAAAGACAAAGACTATTGTGCAACGAGCAGCCCTATTTATATCTGAAAAAAATCCAGATATACACTACCGGTCAAAAGAATTGAAACACTTGACTGAAATGTTTCTCATGATCTTAAAAATCTTTTGATCTGAAGGTGTATGCTTAAATGTTTGAAATTAGTTTTGTAGACAAAAATATAATTGTACCACCATATTAATTTATTTCATTATAAAACAAAAATTTAATAAAAAATAAAGTTAAAAAAACGTTTTTGAAATTGATGACTTGGACCACATAATAAAGAAAAGCAGCCAATTAGTGCTCAACATAGATGGGAACTCCTTCAATACTGTTTAAAAAGCATCCCAGGGTGATACCTCAAGAAGTTGGTTGAGAAAACATCCTGGTTACTTGCGTAACCTCCTTTCCCTGATGGAGGGAACGAGATGTTGTGTAGATGTAGTGACACTAGGGGTCACTCTTGGGAGCCCGAAACACCTCTGGTCTTTGATAAAAGGCCAATGAAAATTGGCGAGTGTTATTTGCATGCCACTCCCCCGGACATACGGGTATAAAAGGAGCTGGTATGCAACCACTCATTCAGGTTTTATGCTGAGGAGCCGAGACAAGGTCCGGCCAGTTCAGCGGGTAGTTCAGCGTTGTGGCACGAGGGACACTTCCCTATCTGTGACTCACTCGACGTTGTGTCGATGTAGTGACACTAGGGGTCCTTATACGAAATGCCGCAACTGGCTGAACTGTGTTACGTGAACTGGCGGTGTGTGATGGGCAGACCACTGCGTGCCTCATAGCCAGCGCACCAGGCTGACACGTAACCTCCCCCAACACAGTTATGAGTGTCGAATGGCCCTTTGGGGACAAGTCGACTACCCAAAAGATAGAGACAGGCTAACCCAGTCGCGGCCTCTTTTCCGACTGGGCTGCCAGGTCTAGTCGGGGGGTGTCCCTCCCAAGGGGAGGACACTGTGGAGACCACACCTCGCCCAAAGAGAGGGAGGGATATTTAAGTGGAAAAATACTTCACATGGTCTTGCCGACAATGTGGAGAGTCTCATGGTAGATCCTACCCAACGGGGGAGGAGTTACTACAAACATGGAGACTGTTGCAGTGGAGGCTCTGCCCATGGAAGATGCAGTTTGCCAACAGGGAAACGAATTAGCGGAAGATATACATCGCATGGGGTTACCTTACAGGGAACCGTCACATGCGGAGCACCTACCCCAGAACTGGGCTCTTAGTTAGTACGTGTACTGGCCTGGCAACGAGTCTCTCCGAAAACTCAGCTGCCACAGGGCTCGGAGGAAGTCAACCAGGGAACATAGTTTGTGAACACTACTGGGAATTAATGGCGCACGTCTTCAGCTCAGAGGAGGTGAAAGGTGCTATGTGCAAGCGATACACCCGGCCGGCTATCCCGGGCTTATCCGCTTGTATTGCGTGCCACTACCTGGGACGAAACCGGTTTCACCCGGAGGTTGTAGAACCTTGCAAAGGTGTTGGGTGTTGCCCAGCCCGCTGCTCTGCAAATGTCTGTTAGAGAGGCACCCCTGGCCAGGGCCCAGTGCTTGCAGGTTCACCACTTGGTCCCTAAAAGCGGTCGTGGGAACCTTGGGCACATTGCCTGGTCGGGGTCTCAAGTTCACGTGAGAGTAGCCTGGACCGAACTCCAGGCACGTTTCGCTGACAGAGAACGCTTGCAGGTCTCCTACCCTCTTGATGGAAGTGAGCGCAGTCAGAAGGGCAGTCTTCAAGGAGAGTGCCTTAAGCTCAGATGACTGCAAATGCTCAAAGGGGGCTCTCTGTAGACCCTGAAGAACTACAGAGAGGTCCCATGAGGGATGGAGGCGCGGTCTGGAGGGTTTCAGCCTCCTGGCGCCTCTCAGGAACCTGATGGTCAGGTCGTGCTTCCCTAAGGACTTACCATTCACTGTGTCGTGGTGTGCTGCTATAGCAGCAACATACACCTTCAAGGTGGAAGGGGACAGCCACCCTTCCAACCTCTCCTGCAGGAAGGAAAGCACCGATCCGATTGCACATCTCTGGGGGTCTTCCCGTCGGGAAGAACACCATTTAGCGAACAGATGCCACTTAAAGGCATACATGCACCTCGTAGAGGGGGCCCTAGCCTGAGTGATCGTGTCTACCACCGCAGGTCCTTCCTCAGGGGAATCTGCCAAGGGAGGGGCTGTCGCGAGGAGCTGAGTTGATGTGCCAATGCAGTCGCAGGCCCGTCCATAAGCCGGCAGCTGCGTGCCCTTTGCAAACAGCACCCCAGCCCATTTTGGAGGCGTCTGTCATGACCACAACACGCCTGGAGACATGCTCTAGGGGAACACCTGCCCGTAGAAACGAGAAGTCGGTCCAAGGGCTGGCCACGCGATGTGTCCCGCGGCGCCATGCCCATCTCGGGACTCGAGTCTGAAGCCAGTGCTGAAGCAGTCTCATATGCATCAACCCGAGCAGGGTGGCCACCGCTGAGGTTGCCATATGCCCCAGGAGCCTCTGAAAGAGTTTCAGTGGAACCGCTGTTTTTTGTTTGAATGCCTTCAAACAGGCCAGCACCGACTGTGCACGCTCGTTCATGAGGTGTGCTGTCAAAGAGACTGAGTCCAACTCCAATCCGAGAAAAGTGATCCTCTGAACCGGTAGGAGCTTGCTCTTTTCCCAGTTGACCCGAAGCCCTAAATAGCTGAGGTGCGAGAGCACTAAGTCCCTATGTGCACACAACGTCCCGAGAGTGAGCTAGGATTAGCCAATCGTCGAGATAGTTGAGAATGCGAATGCCCACTTCTCTTAACGGGGCAGGGGCTGCCTCTGCGACATTCATGAAGACGCGAGGCGACAAGGACATGCCGAACGGGAGGACCTTGTAATGATACGCCTGACCCACGAATGCAAACCGCAGGAAGGGTCTGTGTCGAGGTAGAATCGAGACGTGAAAGTACGCGTCCTTCAGGTCTACCGCCGCGAACCAATCTTGATGCCGGACACTCGCGAGAATGCGTTTTTGCATCAGCATCTTGAACGGGAGTCTGTGTAAAGCCCGGTTCAGTACTCGCAGGTCCAAGACTGGCCGCAACCCACCGCTTTTTTTCCGGTATGATGAAGTAGGGGCTGTAAAACATCATCTCATCTCGGCCGGAGGGACAGGTTCTATCGCACCCTTCCGTAGGAGGGTAGCAATCTCAGTGCGCAAGGTAGCAGCGTTTTCGTCCTTCACGAAGTGGATACCACTGAACCTGGGCGGACGCCTGGTGAACTGAATCACATAGCCGAGTCAGACGGTCCGGACCAGCGATCGCGACAGATTGGAAAGCGCAAGCCACGCATCCAAGTTCCGCACAAGAGGGACCAAAGGGACAACGTCGCCGGACGTACCAGCAGGTGGGGCCTCGCGGCGGTGCGGAGCTCAAGGTGCCACACCATGTCTTGGCCGTGCTGAGTCTAGGGACATCGAAGCACTTACCTGGCTCCTTGTGACCTCCCCCGGAACAGCCTGGGACGGGGGAGGAAGAGGCCTGTCCTCGCAACCCGTGGAGACTGTCACATCGGGGGCAGATGTGTGCCACAGCTGGGCGCGCAGGGGCGGGGAGACTGCCGCTGGAGCGCCAATCCTGCAAGGAGAAACCCGTGGACGGTGGTCGTGATGACGACTGTGCACACTGGGTATGTGACCCAGGGAAGTAGGGAACTGTTGGGTACCACAGCCACTTGGGCATGCGGCGAAATCAAATAAAAAGGCAACAAAAGATTCTCCACCCGGCCCTTCACCGGGGGATGGAGTGGTCTTACTACCAGCTCCAGTGCAGTGGGTTTCGTCGAACCTGGGGGGCCCGTCTCAGAGGTGCTTTGACGACCTTCATGGTTTCTTAGTGGCCGACCTTGAGACGGGTGGCGTCTGCTTCCTGCGGTGGGCTCCACATCGGGGCCGGGCCGAAGGGGCGGGCTGCGGCAGAGCCGGTGCAGTCACCGCAGGGGGACGCCCTTGGCGACGAGCAGACGGGGTGCGGGATCTTGAGCCTGCACCCCATCTGAATGAGTGGTTACATACCAGCTCCTTTTATAACCGTATGTCCGGGAGAGTGGCATGCAAATACCACTCGCCAATTTTCACTGGCCTTTTATCAAAGACCAGAGGTGTTTCGGGCTCCCAAGAGTGACCCCTAGTGTCACTACATCGACACAATGTCAAGTGAGTGACAGACAGGGAATGTCAAGAGTACATGTCTGCAAATTCTAGGTAAAGGGTGACTACTTTGAAGATGCAAAAATATAACACAGTTTTGATTTATTTTGGATTTTGTTTAATCACAACATAATTCCCAAAGTTACATTTATGTTGTTTTTTAGTTTTGAAGACTTTACTATTATTCTAAAATGTGAAAAAAGGAAAAAGAAAAATAATAATAAAGAATGAGTAAGTGTTTCAAAACTTTTGACCAGTACTGTATATTAGCGATGCGTGAAGAAGGCATCAAACCCAAGCCTACTTTTAATGCATTTAACATTTACTGATTTTTTTTATTGGTTATCAACTTTCTTTCTTTTCTTCGGATTTCTATCTTGCTTTTAAATAGCCATCTAAATTGAGCAATTCTGTTATTTGAAGACTAAAAACAGCCATTTGGTCTCCGTAGTCTCTGTAGTAAATTTTTAGTCTGGAGCCCTACTTGCATTTTCCTATATGTCTGACGGGGATGGTTGTGACGCACAATTCCCATTAAAATCAATGTAATCAAAGCACTTTCTGCCAGGGGGCTGGGGCCCATGGGGGGCCTCAGCAAACTTCCAAGGGGACAAGATGACTTAAAATTACTTAAATTACTTTAAATTTATTAATAGGCAAAAAGCTGCTAAAATCAACATGTAAACGGACATCTTCTTATTTTAATTCAACAACTCGAATCAACTTTGAATATTGTCTGGACAATAGAGGGCCTTGGAGCCAAAAAGATTGAGACCCACTGGCGTAAACTGTGTAGGTACCCTGAAACTGAACTTGCATGGATAGAAGCATTTGCATTTCCATAGATGTGTAGAGTATGTTTCAGATCTAAAACTCTGAATTGCAGATTAGAATTCCAGCAAGGTGTGAATCATTGCAGATCCTTATGACCCTAATCACAACTGTGCACTTGGGTAAGGCACTTTACCTCAGATTACTACAGGCAACTGCCTTCAGTGTTTTATAAACTGCTCTGGGTGAAAAGCAAAGCAACCTGACTAATACTACCTTAGCAAGCGTGGAAATAATCCTTTTACTTTTTAAGCAACTTCAGAAACAACAACATCTGATTTTCGGTTCCTAATTTACTGACTCAATAGTGGATAAAATTTCCTGTGTACACATCACAGATTTCAGTCCACTTACAGTATGTCAACAGATACCATACCCACCATCACCCAAAAATAAAAATAAATAAATAAAAATATATTTTTAAATAAAAAAAACAACAACCCTGAATTCTTACATTTTTATATCTCTAGGTGGGTCTCTATACAAATCAGTCCAAAATAGTGTTGCTCTGATACCAAAATTTGACTTCGGTATGATACCAGTCCTGGTACCTCGGTATCGATGCTATTTAGTCAATAAAACAACAAAAAAACTCAGATTTTTGGAAAAGTTCATTTATTTCAGTAATTCAACTCAAATTGTGAAATTCGTGTATTAAATAAATTCAATGCACACAGACTGAAGTAGTTTAAGTCTTTGGTTCTTTTAATTGTGATGATTTTGGCTCACATTTAACAAAAACCCACCAATTCACTATCTCAAAAAATTAGAATACATCATAAGACCAATAAAAAAAACATTTTTAGTGAATTGTTGGCCTTCTGGAAAGTATGTTCATTTACTGTATATGTACTCAATACTTGGTAGGGGCTCCTTTTGCTTTAATTACTGCCTCAATTTGGCGTGGCATGGAGGTGATCAGTTTGTGGCACTGCCGAGGTGGTATGGAAGCCCAGGTTTCTTTGACAGTGGCTTTCAGCTCATCTGCATTTTTTGGTCTCTTGTTTCTCATTTTCCTCTTGACAATGCCCCATAGATTCTCTATGGGGTTCAGGTCTGGTGAGTTTGCTGGCCAGTCAAGCACACCAACACCATGGTCATTTAACCAACTTTTGGTGCTTTTGGCAGTGTGGGCAGGTGCCAAATCCTGCTGGAAAATGAAATCAGCATCTTTAAAAAGCTGGTCAGCAGAAGGAAGCATGAAGTGCTCCAAAATGTCTTGGTAAACGGGTGCAGTGACTTTGGTTTTCAAAAAACACAATGGACCAACACCAGCAGATGACATTGCACCCCAAATCATCACAGACTGTGGAAACTTAACACTGGACTTCAAGCAACTTTGGCTATGAGCTTCTCCACCCTTCCTCCAGACTCTAGGACCTTGGTTTCCAAATGAAATACAAAACTTGCTCTCATCTGAAAAGAGGATTTGGACCACTGGGCAACAGTCCAGTTCTTCTTCTCCTTAGCCCAGGTAAGACGCCTCTGACGTTGTCTGTGGTTCAGGAGTGGCTTAACAAGAGGAATACGACAACTGTAGCCAAATTCCTTGACACGTCTGTGTGTGGTGGCTCTTGATGCCTTGACCCCAGCCTCAGTCCATTCCTTGTGAAGTTCACCCAAATTCTTGAATCGATTTTGCTTGACAATCCTCATAAGGCTGCAGTTCTCTCGGTTGGTTGTGCATCTTTTTCTTCCACACTTTTTCCTTCCACTCAACTTTCTGTTAACATGCTTGGATACAGCACTCTGTGAACAGCCAGCTTCTTTGGCAATGAATGTTTTGTGGCTTACCCTCCTTGTGAAGGGTGTCAATGATTGTCTTCTGGACAACTGTCAGATCAGCAGTCTTCCCCATGATTGTGTAGCCTAGTGAACCAAACTGAGAGACCATTTTGAAGGCTCAGGAAAACTTTGCAGGTGTTTTGAGTTGATTAGCTGATTGGCATGTCACCATATTCTAATTTTTTGAGATAGTGAATTGGTGGGTTTTTGTTAAATGTGAGCCAAAATCATCACAATTAAAAGAACCAAAGACTTAAACTACTTCAGTCTGTGTGCATTGAATTTATTTAATACACGAGTTTCACAATTTGAGTTGAATTACTGAAATAAATGAACTTTTCCACGACATTCTAATTTATTGAGATGCACCTGTATATACACTATATTGCCAAAAGTATTCGCTCATCTGCCTTTAGACGCATATGAACTTAAGTGACATCCCATTCTTAATCCACAGGGTTTAATATGAAGTCGGCCCACCCTTTGCAGCTATAACAGCTTCAACTCTTCTGGGAAGGCTTCCCACAAGGTTTAGGAGTGTGTTTATGGGAATTTTTGACCATTCTTCCAGAAGCGCATTTGTGAGGTCAGACACTGATGTTGGACGGCGCAGTCTTCGCTCTAATTCATCCCAAAGGTGCTCTATCGGGTTAAGGTCAGGACTCTGTGCAGGCCAGTCAAGTTCTTCCACACCAAACTCGCTCATCCATGTCTTTATGGACCTTGCTTTGTGCACTGGTGCGCAGTCATGTTGGAACAGGAAGGGGCCATCCCCAAACTGCTCCCACAATGTTGGGAGCATGGAATTGTCCAAAATCTCTTGGTATGCTGAAGCATTCAGAGTTCCTTTCACTGGAACTAAGAGGCCAAGCCCAGCTCCTGAAAAACAACCCCACACCATAATCCCCCCTCCACCAAACTTCACAGCTGGCACAATGCAGTCAGACAAGTACCGTTCTCCTGGCAACCGCCAAACTCAGACTCATCCATCAGATTGCCAGATGGAGAAGCGTGATTCGTCACTCCAGAGAACGTGTCTCCACTGCTCTAGAGTCCAGTGGCGGCGTGCTTTACACCACTGCATCCGACACTTTGCATTGCACTTGGTGATGTATGGCTTGGATGCAGCTGCTCGGCCATGGAAACCCATTCCATGAAGCTCTCTACGCACTGTTCTTGAGCTAATCTGAAGGCCACATGAACTTTGGAGGTCTGTAGCGATTGACTCTGCAGAAAGTTGGCGACCTCTGCGCACTATGCGCCTCAGCATCCGCTGACCCTGCTCTGTCATTTTACGTGGCCTACCACTTCGTGGCTGAGTTGCTGTCATTCCCAATTGCTTCCACTTTGTTATAATACCACTGACAGTTGACTGTGGAATATTTAGTAGCGAGGAAATTTCACGACTGGACTTGTTGCACAGGTGGCATCCTATCACAGTACCACGCTGGAATTCACTGAGCTCCTGAGAGCGGCCCATTCTTTCACAAATGTTTGTAGAAGCAGTCTGCATGCCTAGGTGCTTCATTTTATACACCTGTGGCCATGGAAGTGATTGGAACACCTGAATTAAATTATTTGGATGGGTGAGCGAATACTTTTGGCAATATAGTGTATATAATTTTATTTTTTGGGGGGTAAAAACAAAAAAGATACACAACAGAGCTTGCTGATATTCAGTACACTTGCTTTTGTGATATTGCTTACAGACAGGGCCGTAGCTAATGGGTGAAAGATGGTAACGATTCTAGGCGCCCAAAGGTACAGGGGGACCCAAAAACAAATTCGAAACTGTATTATATTCATAGGAAAGGGGCCCAGAACAATACATTGTCAGGGGGCCCAGAATTCCCTTCTACGGCCCTGCTTGTAGATAATAATACTAATAATTAGTGCTGTCGAAGTTAACGCGTTAATAATGCGTTAACGCAAAATTAGTTTAACGCCACTAATTTTTTAACGCCGTTAACACATAATATGACCCTTTTAATAAACCGTAGTTCATGAGAAGCGAGTCAATTCCCACAAACGCTGTTAATGTCACATGCATTGACCGTTAGGAAAACAGATGGTGGGAGACATTATGCTGATACCTGTGCCAAGCATTTTATCAATGTAGCACAGCAGCAGAACATGCCCGCAAAGCACAGATAAAGCTCGGAACATTGTAACATGATTGCAGCGGCAAGACAGCTGCCATTTGAACACCAGCCTTGCACTGCGCTGACCCTAACCCTAACCCTTGCACTGAAAGTGTGAGTGCGAGGTGATCGGCTGTGTTCCGCGACTGCTACCGGGTCCTTGAATAACGTATAACGTGCCAGTAAAGGCAGCCGGTGGAGTTTATGGTGCCCCCTTAGGGAGTTGGTGCCCAACGCAGTCTGCGTAATATCCGAATAGGGAGTGGCGCTGCTGATTACTGGCTAATGGAAACCCTGCTTCTTTCTCCAAGGTTCTGTCACAGTGTCGCTGTTTGATAGTGCACTAGCCGATGCAGAAGTTGGAGACATTGCTGCAACCCTGCAGGTAAATTTAATCCCACCAGTTACAACTGTGACTGGGGTCTAAAAGGAGTTTTTGATGTATTTTTCACAGAGTTGTCCATTGTAAATGACAGTGCAGATTTTTGCACATGTGGTGCAAATAGTTGCATGACCAGAGATATTTAATTCCACTGTGCTCCTGGAAAGATTATGTCTGTCAAAACTCTGTAAAAAGAAGCAAATAAATCCTGTCATAAAACACTTACAACTACCATATTTTGTACATAATTTGAACTGAGTTGTGCTGTGTCCATTTTCTGCTGTTCAGCTCTGTTGGTGGGGTAGGTATTGTGTGGATGATTGAAAAATACATCTGGATGAAGCATATTTTGTCCACTCATGTTTATAAAGATATTGCGATTAACCACAAAGATTTTGCTATTAATCGTGATTAAATATTTTAATCATTTGACAGCCCTACTAATAATATAATCGTTTAATTTTATATTATTGTTATTATGAGTATTATTGTGACTACTTTGAATATTACACTTTTATACTGTAGTAATATTTTTCTGGCATAATGTCTTCAATTTCACTAATCCAGTTGAATAGAGCGCTCATTTCAGCGGGACTTTTATTTTGAAAGACCTCTGAAGTTCTTCCTGTTTTTGAAGGGTTCCTTATGTCAAGCTTCCCGCGACTCGTGAGCTGAAATCTCTGAGCTGCAATGGTGAAAAAGGTCATTTGAGAGTTCACAGCCGTTTATACACTAAACACTAGGGCTGCCCCCGACCAAAGATTTCCCTAGTCGTCTAGTAGGCGTCAGTTTAAGCCATTAGTCGACTAGTCATTGCACGTTTATGATATTAATTTAATTACTTAAATATATATATTTTGGGGGGCATCAGAAAATGGTTTTAGTTCCAGGGCTGAGAAAGAATAAGTAACATTGCTAACACTGTTCTACATTACAGAGAAATACTAAACCGTAATAATGAGCCTTTAAAATATAAATCTTACAAGCGCACGCATGAAGCCAGCCGCAGTGACACCGGCAAAAGCAGTAATGATTCTGAATGTGTCGGAAAAACCAGCAAGGAGACTGTCTGAACATTTTGTTAATTTATAGAGAGAAATGCACATTAGAGTTGTGCCGATAGATGATGATCTTGGGGATCGACGATGGTCAGAGTGATCGCCAATTGCTGATGCCTTTGACGATGTCAAGACGATATTTGGCTCGTTTTCCCATGTATTAAATTATTATTATTAGGCTATTATTATTATCAAATGAATATTACAAATTATTTGCCCGTAGACACACAAACACGCACTAGAAGAAACACACTTTATTAGCCTATATTATTAAGAACAGACGACAGCCGTATATGCGCATGTATGACATGCTGATGCAGAGGCGTGCAATCTCATGGAACACACACATGTGAAAGGTTCCCACTCTTTCTATGTTTCTGTCTTTTGATCTTTTTTTGTTTTTGTTTGTTCCAGGAACAGTATCGTCTATGAGAATGCTGCAAATGACCTCAGACGACTCAGCTCAGGAGGTGTTTTGAGTTCAGTTCACTTTACTTCCACAGAGCATCTGTGATTAAAACATAATACAAAAACACCTCGAACCATGATTTATATTTCAGTGATTATTATCATCATTATAATTATTATTTTTACATTTATAATTGTTTTTATGTCTTCATTTGTGCAAGTAATTTTCCGCCTGCATGTTTAGACGGATACTTGCCTGACGGTGAATGGAAAGGTGGTTACTTATGTATATGTATATACTGTATGCCCCTGCAGATGGCACATGTACATATCTGAGATGTCTGTTCTAGATCTTTTCATCTGGAAAGCGTCACAATCTAATTAACATCTGCTAAACATCTTTAAAAGACATTCTAAATCATAAACATCTCAAAGAAACCTGCTGATTGTCTTATTGACATCCGAGACATAACTATTGACATACGTATAACAGATGAGCAAACAACGTAAAGAAAAAAAAAACGTCTTCCAGATGTAAACACACACATCATATAGATGTCTGTGTGATGCAGGTGTGGTATATCAGGGTACTCACATAAAGAATGAACAATGTGAAACATGAAACAAGATAACCCATGATTACCCTAATCCAGTGTTAAAATGTGTGCGAAAAGCACATTTGAAAAATACTTTCTAGAAAGAAAGCTAACAGGTCATGGAGGTCCAAGGCATTTTCATCATGTGTTAACATGATTTTAGCCTGATCAAATCAGGTATTATCCGGTGTATCCGGAGTTATGACTTCAAAGTTGTAAAACTTTACACAGCTATGGTTACCAAGCGATTTTTTCACATTTAAATCATGATAACACATATAATGTTCATCTCTTGTGGCTATACTTTTTAAACACTGCGTATTTTAATGTTTATGTACTGGCCCCATTCACATCCATTGTAAGTGCGATTTTTATGTTTTTTTTTTTTTTTTTTTTTTTTTTAATAAACGAGGGACGAGTCAAAAT
This sequence comes from Myxocyprinus asiaticus, assembly GCF_019703515.2. Classification (NCBI taxonomy): domain Eukaryota; kingdom Metazoa; phylum Chordata; class Actinopteri; order Cypriniformes; family Catostomidae; genus Myxocyprinus; species Myxocyprinus asiaticus. The sequence continues at coordinate 8,147,490 of NC_059357.1, read as the reverse complement.
TATTCTGAAGTGGTAATCAACATTATGCCACAAATGCTGCTGATTGAGCATAACTTGTATTTAACCCGAAACATTCCTTTAAGATTTGCCCCCTGATCAACATAGAAACAAGCGGAAAATGCAGCAGAACACCGCTGATCTCTCTTACCTGACAGGCAGGTGCGACCTCATTTCAGACTTCGCATCGTGCAGACGTCTGTGTCTATTTGTGCACTTTTTGCACTTGCGCAGGAAACTAACTGAACACAATACACGCGCAATCAACACTACCGTTCGCGTGACTTCCTTGAAGGTGAATGCTTATTTTAGACACCCCTCTGTTTTTTATGATCAGTTTAAGTGTGATGTTTTTTTTACTGGCATATGACAAATAATTGTGCATTGGTATTGTCACAGATTAGCTGAAAATAGTATAAAAAACATTATGTCAAGCAAACATCAGCAGCAAAGCACAATAGAATAATTGAGAAAGAAAGCTAAACTGGTGCATAGGCTACACATGCACACACTGCCATCAAATTAATCTGGATATGTGTTTTTGATGATCACAAATGAATTGCAACACTAATTCCATTCTATTCCTTCTTTCCTGCCTCCAAAGATAATGGTGATTAATGCTAGGCTGACAAATAATTATATACAAATAAATGCATAAATCAAAATAAATGGTTCACACAATGAATGTGTAAATATTACACATATTTGCAAACATGCACCAAATGAGATCATCTGTGTCAAGTCTGAATGCTCCAAGTCAAATGGGCCTCCACAAATTCAAATCAAGTCAAATTTCTCTTTGGTGATCATCCTCGCTTAATGGTCAAACATCACTAATCCTAATGCTCACAGAGCATGGATGGTCCTGTGGAAAATAATAGCCTGTGAAAGAGGAACGGCTGAACGGATTACTTATTATTGGTTGATAAATATATGTTGTCATAAAGCCAAAGTGACTTTTGGACCGCCACTTGTAGCCAGTATAAGCATGTATGAATCATAGGCAAACACTGGTCAGTAATTGTGCCTTTTAAAGGCATATTCTGGGTTAACACAAATTACGCTCAATGGACAGCATTTGTGGCATAATGTTGATTACCACAAAAAATAATTTTGACTTACCCTCCTTTTCTTAAAATAAAAAAAATAAAAAAATCTGGGTTCCACTTGCAATGGAAGTGAATGGGGCCAATCCATAAACGTTAAAATACTCACTGATTTAAAATTATAGCCACAAAATAAAAACAATATGAGTGTTAACATGAATTTAGAGTGATAAAATCACTTACTAACTACAGAATGTGTAAAGTTATAGCCAATTTTACAACTTTGTTGCCATGACGATGTAATGTCAACAAACCCTAAAATGACTGTAAAAATGACTTTAACAACTTTACAGCTCAAAACATACATGAGTTTCAACAGAAGAATTAATGTAAGTGCTTTTATAATATTATAAGATTCACATTTCCGTGTTTAAACCCTCCAAAAATTGGCCCCATTCACTTCCATTGTAAGTGCCTCACTGTAACCCATATTTTGGCTTTTTTTTTTTTTTTTAAAGAAAAGGAGTGACGAGTCGAAATTACTTTTTGTTGTAATCAACATTATGCCACAAATGCTGCTGATTGAGTTTAACTTTAACAATAATCTAATTAATCAATTATGAAATGTCTAGAATAAGCAATAATTACAGTCAACCAATGAAAACACAAGAATGTATTCCTTTGCTCTCCTGTAACTGCCTGAAGACACAAATACTTAATTCATGTAAACAACCACAACATTCCTGCTGTACAGTTACAGCAGTCATGTAACGGTACAAACCAGCAGAGGGTGCCAAGCACCTTGTGATGCACACTGGAAAAAGAAAACCAGTGCACAAACACATGACAGTAATTTCGAAGTGAAGTCAAAGAGCTGGATTAGCTGGTTTAATTGCATTTGATTACAGCTGGAACTAAACTCTGCAGGAATGCATTCCAATCCTACAAACTGTGATCTTCATTTCAATATTTAATTAATGTTGTACTGCACTAATGTCAGTCATTGTTGTTTAGCAATAACCTCAATACACATTTTATGAAAAAGAAAATATATGATCATAAAACAAAATTAAAAAAACTAAGTAACCATTAGAGAACGTTCTGTATAAGTTCTAATAGGTTATCACACAAAATCCTCCCTACAATGTTCTGTTAGTTTATGGTTTTAAAAATAAAACCTAAAAATAACCCCTAGCTAACGTTCTATTTAAGGTCTTATTAGGCTGTCACACACAAACCTCCCTACAATGTTCTGAAGGATAGTTTATGGTTTAAAAAAACAAAAACAAACCCTAAACATATGTTTCTAGAATATAAGGAATTTGTTAGCAAAAAATAACCAAATGGGAACCCATACATCAAATGTTAGGGTAACGTCCTGCGTTTGCTGAGAACGTACGTCAAAGGCACCTGTGCCAGAATACATCAAATAGTGGTTTAAATAGATTTGAAAAGACTGATGGTTGAAGTACATTTTTAAAAAGGTTGATAGTGCAAAACCATTTCAACAATGTAATGCAAAAGCAATATTGCCATTTTCTCACTTTAAGGGACATGAGGATGGCCAAATAATGTTAGTTTCATGGTTACATAGAGGAATTGTTCAGTCTGGCAAATGTCCTGTGAACAGACCATAAAAGTCTAATCAGAAACTAAACGTGTAAGATGCCTGTAATCTCAGAACTTTGTAGGTGGAGGTAGGAAAGCTGGAATTATATAGATTTAGTGTGTGCATTATCCTTTTAGAACACAGAAATTTGATAAATAGTGGTGGATTTGATTTGTGCCACTGCATGTTTACACCACACCCTAAATTTGCCTTACATTCCAGCAGCAAAAAAGTAAATGGTTCAAAAAATTTATGAAAGAGAGCACTTGGGGTTCAGCCCAAAATGTAAAATTTTGTCTCATCTGAACATGGGGGATTCCGATACCATGTGGCACTTTTTGGACTGAAATCCAAGTGCTGTATTTGGAGAAAACTAAACACAGCACACCACCCTGAAAATACCATACCTACTGTAAAGCATGGTGATGGCAACATTATATTGTGAGGTAGTTTCTCTTCAACCCCAAATTCTCAAGGAACATCTGTAGCCCCAGGTGGTTCACCTTTCAGCATGAGAAAGGCTCTAAACCTGTTGCCAAAAAATACAATGCAGTGGCTTAAGTATAGGTAGGTCAGAGCCCTGACCTAAATCCAACAGAAAACCTGTGGATGGACTTAAGAGCACTCAAGTCCATCTCCGCTCATCCCACAATTTGACTGAACTCTTAACAATTCTGCAAGGAAAAATTGGGAAGTATTCCCCAATTTAGCAGCATGAAGCAAGTAGAGACAGAACCCAACAGACTGATGGCTGTCATTAAAGTAAAAGGTAGCTCTACAAACTATTAAATCCAGGGGTATGATCACTTTTCAAACCCCGTTATTCTAGTTTTGGCATCTTTTGGAACTATTGCCTCCCCCTCCCAAGTACACTGGCGAATGTCTACATGGGGTTAAAATGTGCATGTATGTAGCCTACAGGGCAAGTGTTATCTTGCTAACGGTCCACTTCTTGGACACAATTTTCATTAAATATACAAGCTATAAATATGCATGCAAGCAACACAACACTACTTTGCCCTTTCAAACTGCAATAAATGCATCAGAATGAATTAATTCTCTAGGTGCGCTTAAGAAATGACTTATCTGAAAACTCCAGTTAAAATGAACATACAGAGACAAGACCAGTTTTTAATATTTTTATTTGAGGAATCAGGACCATGCAGTGGCCTCAACAGGCCCTTGACATTTACCAGGTGTAGATCCTTCTTGGTTACCTCTACACAGTACAAAATAACTTACTGAAAACAATAACACTAACAAAAAGGAATTAATAAAAACAAAACCCTGCACAGCAGACTCCGGGACTCTATAGAGGAATGCATGTTCTTTAAATCCTGTTTCATAGAAAGTTACATAACCCTTAATAAACAGAACAATCATAAAGATAAAGGGAGGCAAATGAGATTTAATTTACTGTGGGAAGGCAGGAGGGGGCATGGGAAAGGGCATAGACTGGGGCATCTGTTGGGGGTTAAAGGGGAACTGTGGGGGGTGGCTCATACCATTCTGAACACCCCCTTGGTTGGCACCAAATTGCTGGTTCTGATAACTTTGGCTTCCATAGCCACCAGCCTGGTTGCCACTGAAGTTAGACTGTCCGTTATTGCTGTATCCACTGTTATAGCTATTACCACCGTTACCACTGCTATTGTAGCCGCTTGATCCGTTTTGAGTCTTGTTTCCAAATACCTTCTTTTGTCCATAAGAGTCTCCATTGCGGCTGTCCTGACCATAGCTATTGAAATCCCGTCTGCCACCAGAGTGGCGGTCCCGACGGTCATCCCTAAAACCACCGCGACCTCCCCTTGAACGACCTGCAAAAAAATATTTTTGTAAAATAAATAGAAGTGGCGAATCATCAAATCCAACTGTTCAGACTAAAACATTTCCAAGGATCACACTTTAAAACATACATGTGAAAGTAAAAGTCTACAACCTAAGCATAGACAGGAACACACACACACACCCCTAGTCGTTCCAGACTACAAACAACTAAGTCATCAAAAATAAAAAATAAACTATCAATATATGAATAAGGGCTAGAAGAATGTCCCACATGAGGTTATGAAGAGATTAAGGACAAAACTGGCTGCAAATAAAGCTCAGTTCTTGTATCTCACCAATTGGATTTACCTCCTCTGTCTTCAGCCATCTGGATGAGTTTGGGGTTGATGGCTTGATTCGCCTCACGGAGGACTGAGACCAGGTCGTGTGCTTGTTTCATGTTGTTGGGTGTAAAGAAAGTGTATGCCGTTCCAGTTTTCTGACTTCGAGCCGTACGGCCAATACGGTGAATGTAGTCCTCGGAATTGTTGGGGTAGTCATAGTTAATGACAAATTTGACGTCTTCAACATCTGTTTAAAAATAAATGGACGTGCCATGGCAGGGATAGGAGTGCGGGATGCACGCCACACCACAGCAGCAAGGACAGGAACAAAAGTTAGCAAGGGAAGCACTCAATTGCAAGATATCTACTTACCAAGCTGAGGAAAAGATGGTTAAATCAAGACGTTTAGGATAATTAATCACCAGGAATGATCCAAAAATTGTAGTCTACAATAAGTCCATTCTTACAACCAATCAAAATGTGATGACCATCTAAGGAGTTCCTCAGTTAGCAATAGTCAACACAAACTGCTGCATCTTGCCAAGATAAAACAATATGAACTTGCTTCATTTATATATATTTAAAAAAAAATAAAAAAATAAAAATAAAAAAAAAAGCCATTCAAGGCTCAAATTTGATTCTACAAGTGGCAATTTTTCAACAAACCCGGTGCTCACTTGAAAAAAAAAAAAAAAATGATTCTCTTTGGCAGGACTCGACATGACTGAAGCCAGCAAAGGAGGGAACACATCGACCAGCCGGGTAATCGCATTCAGTGCGGAGGCATGGAGATAAAAGCATCTGCTCTCGTTAAAAAAGGCCAACTTTTGAAAGCACTTCCCCACTAACAGGGTTCCCACCATTTTTGTCCAATGTATTTCCATGACTCTTCCTGGGGAGCATTCTTTCCATTTCTATTGTCTGTAAAGCTGCATTGGAACATTATGTACTGGAAAAGTGTTATTTATATAACCCTGAATTGAACATTGATTTAAATAAGAACTAAAATCAATATTAAAAAGAATAGCGCAAAAAAAAAAGAAAATAAAAAAAAAAGGAATTTCTAGTTGACAATTTTAGAGCGGAGCATAACTACAAAATGTCCTGATATATTCAGGCTTTTCATGACCATGGGAACCCTGCATAAGGAAACCTCAGCTAACAGTCCAACCAATGACAGACTTATACCATCACCGTAGACATCAAAAACTCTTGGCTGGGAAAATGCAAATTCAACCATTCGAGTTGTGGCGCGAGAGCAGAAGCGAGCAGGATGCAGTGCGACCACCCTGCGGTGCCACACTCCTCCGTAGTATGCAGTCACACTAGGTGCCTCTCAGACTCGGCCCAATCACAGAGCTCCAATCACCTCTGAATGCAATTTGATTGGCTGGCAGACAGGCAGAACTCCACAGAGGAGCTCCTTACCCCCTCCGGTGAACCTGGACGTGTCATGCCAAGCTCCTGCCTCCAAGACTGCACCTTCAGGTGAGGGGGAGCTCAGAAAGCACAGCAGTTAAAAACAATACTTCATAGAACACCACAACATTCTACACTATATACAATAATGATAGAACTCAGAATAAAGGAATAACAAACCTAGTCCTCTGGAAGCAACATCGGTGGCGATGAGAATGGGGGCTTTGCCAAATTTAAATTCTGTTTAGAAGAGAAACCATGTTTTAAAAATAACATGACTGATTTAACTGTTGTATAAAAGTTTTATCCAGCCCAGACACATACCATTTAGGACCCAGTCCCTCTCCTGTTGGCTTTTGTCTCCATGTATACCCATTGCAGGCCACCTGCAAGACAGAAAATTAAAATAAAGTTCTCTGCATTTGGCATCCACACGAAGCAATAATGAGCGAAGTAGGTCATCCTACCCATCCCTGCGCATCCTCCTGGTCAGATCATCACACCTTCTCTTAGTCTCTACAAAGATTATGGTCTTGTTCTCCTTCTCGCTCATGATTTCCTCCAACAGGCGTAACAGTCTGGTTGTTCATAAACGTTTTATTATACATGCCTCTAAAAAGTCAATTCATTATCATGACAGGACACTTAGAACAACTATGAAAGACTCGCAGTACTCACTTATCCTCTTTTTCTCCATCATTGCAGACATCCACAATCTGCAGGATATTGTGGTTGGCGCTGAGCTGAAGAGCTCCAACATTGATCTGTACATACTCTTTAAGAAAGTCCTCAGCTAACTGCCTAACCTCTTTAGGCCAGGTAGCACTCCACATCAGAGTCTGTCGGTCAGGCTATAAAGGGAACAAATAAGAGGCAAGATTTAAAGAAATAAAAGCTAGAGTTACTGGATGACCAAATCCAACATATTCAAGAACTCCTATGCGTTCATTCACGACACTGAATACGTACTCTAATTTGGTCCAAAATTTTTCGAATCTGGGGTTCAAACCCCATGTCCAGCATCCTGTCCGCCTCGTCTAATACAAGGTATGTGCACCTGCGCAGATTTGTCTTTCCAACCTCCAGAAAATCGATAAGTCTGCCAGGGGTGGCGATGCAGATCTCGACTCCTAAGAACAGTAATAGGAAAATTAGGTTAGATGTACACATACGTTTACACAAGAGATGCAAAAGTATTCTGAAAGCTTAATTTCACACATACCCCTTTCCAGGTCCCGGATCTGTGGTCCTTTGGGAGCTCCTCCATAGATACAGGTGGACTTGAGACGAGATGCTTTGCCGTACTCTGCTGCCACCTGCTGGACCTGCTGTGCCAGTTCACGGGTAGGAGCCAACACCAAACACTAGAGGGAGAGAAACACCCGGTTAACACACTGATTTAAACAATTGCTCAAAATCATCTTGTTACTCATACTTGACAAAAGTCTGGACTTACAATGGGGCCGTCTCCATGTTCCAGGAATGGTTGGTGGTTTATATGAACGACAGCGGGGAGCAAATACTATAGACAAAAGGAAACGCATTAAAACCAGATAAAGACCATTAAAATTGAGAAAAATAAATGAAAAAAAATAAATAAAATAAAATAATAAAAAAAAAACAGATGGTGGTTCATACCGAGAGGGTTTTTCCAGATCCTGTCTGTGCAATGCCGACCATATCTTTGCCACTCAGTGCCACTGGCCACCCCTGAGCCTGAATGGGCGTTGGATCAGTCCAGTTCTGTTTATCGATCACGTCCATCACATAGTCTGTAAAAGAATCAAATGCTTACTTTAAACTCATTGTCAAACATTCAATTATTTGAAAAAATATTTGTATGAACTTACTTGGGAAGTTTGCTTCATGGAACTTCATAATGGGCTTGGGACAGTCTCTACCCTTCACCGTAATCTCTTTGCTTCTCCTGTAGTGCTCAACATCTTGCTGTAATACAGAAAACATCTCGGATATAAAATAAATAAATAAAAAACAGGCCAAGTTCATATCCTTTCCATGACAAATTACTGACATATGCACGTTTACTTACAGTTGACCTCCGTGAAACCTCGTGGTGCTCTTGGTAGAAGTTTTTCTCAAACTTGGGCAGTTCGTCCACGTTCCAGTGTTTTTTCCGCAGCCGATCGCCTGGATTCCCAAACTTCTTCGGTGGGGGAGGTCCATTTCGACTGCCTCCAAAACGTGGGGGACCACTGCTGTAACTGCTAGGATATTTAAAAGAAAATTAGGTTTAAATAAATGCACACATTAGAAAATACCAGCAAATGGGCCCTCTGTATATGCTGGGGTTACATCACATCCAATAACTCAAAACACAATAGACCTTATTCACAGTAGTGCCGTCGGTAACACTTTACAATAAGGTTCCATTAGTTATCATGAACTAACAATGAACAACATATTTTTTACAAGTGTTGTTCATTGTTAGTTCATGTTAACTAATGGAACCTTATTGTAAAGTGTTCCCACGCTAACTGTAATAAGCCATCAAAAAGCTCTTAGACCACATCTAATTTTCCACATCGAACTCTTGTTATGTGAAGTTTTGTCTACTGAAATTTCTTGGAAATATGTCAAATGTTTTGTCAGCGGAACGACCCAAAAACACTTTAAACTGTACAACCCATTAAAGAGACTGTATGTGTATTCCTTACAGCCTCGTTGTAATTCCTATCAAAATTCAGAGATGGCGCTGGAGTCAATGAGGGCGATGGACTGTTTTATAATATTCGTACATAAAGTACAGGCGTGGTACCATGGTTATCTAATGGCATCACACGGAAATACCATGGTACTTCGCAAAAATACTAACCACAACCATGTATAAATTGTATTTGCATGGTTCACCGAGGTACTTCCAAACAATACTAAAAAGGTAAAAGAATGGCACGAGTTCAAAAAATACAAAGGGTAATACCGTGGTGCTTGGTTAAAAGCATTTCTTCCCAGACAATAGCAATGGAAACTGACCATGTAGGGAAAGCAAAAGCCTTGAATAATAGATGAAAGCAGCGCAGCTTTCAGCTCGCATCGTGTTGAGTTTTACTGCGCCACGTTTTAAAGCCGCTGCCATTTTATTTCTTACCGGCAGGAGACAAAGAGGGGAAAAAACGTCCGGCATTTTACATCAGCAGAGCCACATGGTTGGCCGAGGCCTTTAAATAAAAAAAAATAAAAAAAACAGACTACATTCATATGTATAAAACGACAACGCATTTCCAACGTTAAAAAAACATTTTCTAAACGTTAACTCAATACACGCCATTTTCTTTTTTTCGATCGATGACAGCTATATACCCGAATCCTCCGATTAACCAGGAAAACACAAATAAAAACGATCCAATTCGACTCCACAGCGACGTGCATTATCTATTACGATAAATACATAATAAAATAAAAATAGAGTAATCAAAATGGATTAAGCATTTAATGTTCACAAATCATTTGTTACTCGACAATTTTTACATTATCTTACCCTCTGTCACGACCGCGGTCTCTGTCTGAATATCCTGGCATCTTGTAACCGAAGATTAGAAGTTAAAAAAATAAATTACTCGGACGTTAACGGTGATGCGGTATAATGGTGCTCGAGAACGCCGGGTACAACGAGTTCTCGCCGGGTTTTATAGCAAGATGACGCGGCTTCCGGAAAACCATTGATGTCATTCAGATGGTAACACCTCGGTTGCCGAAATCTCGCGAGAGTCTTATTAGCTGATACCAAGGTTAGATTTAGGGTTAGATTCAGTTATAGGCTTGATGTTAGGGTTAGTTTAAGTGGTATGGTCAGGTGTAGGGTTTCTGTGGGACTCGAAATAAACACAGTGTGTGAACGTCGCATGCGGCTCTCGCGAGACTTCCGGCAACCAGGGTGTTTGTTACCTTCTAGACACGACCCCGATGTTCAGACAGCACTTTTTCATCACTAAGCATGCGCACACTTGTAAATACTACTTGTTTATCAAAGGAGACATTTTGTCTTTAAATATAAGGGTGAAAGTACCAACTAAATCGCCTAACATATACTACACGACATTTTATATGTGTTATATTTTAAATGTATACAACAAATCTCCTATGTTACTTCCACAGCAGTAAGATAATCATTGTAATCATTAAGTACCATGATATTAGCACATGATGCCATCAACTGCCATAGTGCTTTTTGTCGATAAAACCTTTCGATTCGATGCTTAAATGCAAAATATTGGGCTAGTAGACAAATATAAATTGAGCAAAAGTGTTTAAGGAATAGTTCACCCAAAAATCACAATTCTCTCATCATTTCCCTGATAATACACGTACATCGCCCAGACATCTATTGATGTGAAAGTTTATATCTGTAAGACGTATGTTTTTATTATGTATTTATTTATTTACTTACGTTGTTTGCTCAGCAGATGTCTTCGAGACGTTTATTATTTAGAATATTTGTAAATCTGATCTTTTAAAGATGTTAAGGAGATGTTTATTAATGTGATGCTTTCCAGATGAAAAGATCTAAAACAGACATCTCGGAGATGTGTGTGTGCTACCTGGATTACTCACCCTAATGTTGTCTCAAGCTCGTATGACTTTCTTCCACAGAACACAAACTAAGATATTGTAATGGAGAAATTATGTGTTTATTGTCCATATGTTGGTTAGTGAATGGTGACCAAAACTTTTAAGATCCAAAAAGCACATAAAGGCAGCATAAAAGTAATCAGTATGACTCCAGTGAGTTGGGTGAGAACAGACCAAAATGTAACTAATTTTTCACTAAATATCTTGACATCAGCAGTCTCCTTTGTGATCATGAGTTCTAGCTTGATTACACTTCCTATAGCGCCATCTTGCGCTCTGCGCATGCGAAATCATGATCGTGCCTAGAGACTGCAATGACAAGATGTACAGTCAAAAATTTGTTACATTTCAGCCTGTTCTCAATTAGAATGCTTCAGAAGACCGAATAAACCACTGGAGTCGTATGGATTACTTTTATGCTGTGTTTGTGTTTTTTGAAGCTTCAAAATTTTGGTCACCATTCACTTGCTTTGTATGGACCTACAGAGCTGAGATATTCTTCTAAAAATCTTCATTTGTGTTCAGCAGAAGAAAGAACGTCACATATCTGAGATGGCATATATAGTATTTTATTAAACATATAAAAGATATTTGTAGAGTAGCCTGGGCATTATGTAAACCAGGAAAACTCTGAAGACTGCATGACCTATGTGACTATGCTATGGGAAACCATGAAGGTCTTATCTTACCTCAGCAATATTATACAGAATGGTACACAGTGGAGAAAGCATTCCTCAATCACTGGATGGTACAATCATTAGTCATACTATATTCTGTTTACATGAAATGTACACTTTCTTGATAAATGGGATTAAATGTTCTTTTTTAAAAAAACAAATAAATAAACTAGTTGCAAGGATTCCACTTTTAAAAAGAAGCCAGAAGGTCTCATAACTAATTGTGGCAAACAGATATGGTGGGGATGCACACCAATTGGCTAAGATAACAGAAATGTATGCTTATTGGCTAAAAGATGATAACAGAAATGTATAAAAATGAAAGTTTGGAACAGGATAGTCAGATGATCAGCTCTCGGCTTTGTTGCTTTGTTCAATAAAGTCTCATCTTTGACATCTGGAACTCCTTGACTTCGAGAGTTTTCTTGCAAAGAGAGGAAAGACTTCATTATTCCACGACACATGGTGGCAAGTAAATGAAGAGAGAATTTTAATTTTTGTGTGAACAATTTCTTTAATGTACTTACAAAATCAAAACATTCATTACTGTACATAGCTCTTTTAATTTAGAAGAAGATATGAGAGTTTTTAAAAAAATTTGGTCACTACATGATTCACATACTTTTGTGTTATTTCATCATTTTGATGAATTATGCTATTCTTAAATGTGGAAAATAACAAAGAATGAGTCTGTGTATCCAAACTTTTAACTGGTAGTCTATGTAATATACTACAGCACTAAAGCGTCTATTGATAATGGTCTAACTTTATATTTTATTACCTGGTGTGGGTGGTAAATATCAGTCTGTTTTGAAACCTGTAGTCAAACCAAGTTTGACACCTTGAACACTTGCTAAAAGGGGAATATTAACACCTCCCTCCGCCTTTCAATATGTTATTCTAATAGGGTCATCTGTCCCCTTTCTTCCAAAATGATGCTTAACTGCCCACGCTGGTATCACAATAAGACTGTAAAGCACTGTGATACTCATAGTATTGGCTCTCTATTTTGAAACATGCAGCTGGCATGCAATGCCATCTGGAAGTGCAGTTAAAATCATAAGAACGAAAGGCCAGTACATTATGTATCAGGGATGTTTCCCTCTTTTATCACAAAATCAAACAGCAAAGTGTTTCTAATAACATTAAGAGTTAAAAGACACTAAAATGAATGAAAAAATTAAAACTATTTATTACACGGCTCTGGTTGGTCACATTTTTGTTCAACTAATTGACCATTGTTACAGGCAATCAGTTTTACACATAGTGGCATCTTTCATGTCTCTTGTATCACTCTGCGGTCTCAATTTATAAAATAATTTCAACTCAGATCAATATTTCATGTTGATTAGTTTATTTGGTAAGTAGCCGTGTAATAAGCAGGGTAACGTACAGTCAGTCAGACAGTCATTAATCACAAAACTTGATCTCTTCAGGATGATGTAAAAACCCATAAGACCACATTGTTGTGGTTTATTTTGCAATAAGTACATTATCATTAAAACAATGTCATAGAGAACCAGGTGGCCACTGTTATCCCATCATGAAGGCAAGTTTAATCAGATCTAATTAAACACAAAAATAAAACACTCTTACAAAAATGATAGTGTGTTACATTTAGCAAATTGCACTGGTCAGCTATGAAAGTTAAAAGTGTTGCTAGTAAATCATGCTATAAAGGAACCCTTTGAAATCCTAACATGTCAGTTGGGCATCCAGTCCATATGGAAGCCTATTTGACTACACAATTTTATATATAAAAAAAAAGTGAAACAGAAGAGAAGACACAGAGATCTTTATGTGTGCACCAGAATTTAAATGAAATATATAATCATTCAGAGTATAATCCATAAAGAGTTAAAAGGTAAATAGATTTTTTGCCTATTATATACAGCTATTATATTGTGTGTGTGCAAAATGTATATACTTTTTTCAAATCTAATTAAATTAAAGATAAGTGACAGTCAGTGATACACATATGAACAATATACTATAACTATACAAAGCACCATCTCAGAATATTTAACTGATCCATCCAGAGTCGTTTTTTATTTGTTGTTTTTTTTCACCTTCTTCATACTCAATTTATAAAAAGTAACAAGTAAATTTGTATAGCTCATTATCAGCATATGCAAACTCTTAACAACAGTCCATGGTCATAGAGGATTGCTATAGACAGGCAGCATCTCATAAACATTCAACTATATATATATATATATATATATATATATATATATACACACACACACACACACTACTGGTCAAAAGTTTTGAAACACTTACTCATTCTTTATTATAATTTTTTTTCACATTTTAGAATAATAGTAAAGTCATCAAAACTATGGAATAACATAAATGGAACTATGGGAATTATGTTGTGACTAAACAAAATCCAAAATAAATCAAAACTGTGTTATATTTTAGCATCTTCAAAGTAGTCACCCTTTGCCTAGAATTTGCAGACATGTACTCTTGACATTTTCTCAACCAACTTCTTGAGGTATCACCCTGGGATGCTTTTTAAACAGTATTGAAGGAGTTCCCATCTATGTTGGGCACTTATTGGCTGCTTTACTTTATTATTTGTTCCAAGTCATCAATTTAAAAAAATATATATATATTTTTTTTTTACTAAATTTTAGTTTTATAATGAAATAAATTAATATGGTGGCACAATTATATTTTTGTCTACAAAACTAATTTCAAACATTTAATCATACGCCTTCAGATTAAAAGATTTTTAAGACCATGAGAAACATTTCGGTCAAGTGTTTCAAAACTTTTGACCGGTAGTGTGTATAACTGCATTAGTCTATTTATGCAGTTTATTTTAATAATCCTGAAGGAAACGTTACTCAATGTTTCAAGCTGTGCATTGAGGACTACAAAGAGCACATTAGACATGCTTTTTGTTCTTTATTACTAATATTTTTACACCAAAAGCCAATTTCTGAATTATAAAATATATATTTATTTCTTCTTCTTCAGTACAGCTATCCTCCTGCATTTCATTTGTAAAGCTCTCTGAAGGCCAGTAAAATTTTTGCATGATAGAATGTTCAGTAAATTGGTACTATAATGACTTAATAATAAATTACAAAAATAACTAGTGAAATGAACACTACTCTCTCTTGATTTCCATGAGGAGTAAACAATTGCATTTCTTCTTTTATGACTCTTTAAATAATTAAATGGTAACATTATAATGAGAGGGAATGAAATGGAAGACACTTCACATCTCATTAACATGCTCATATATATGCATCATATTTAAATCTTAAAGGGTTCAAATTGACATCGGAAGCAAATCAGAATTCCATTATCAAAAAAACAAAAGGTTTACACCAATAGAACAACATATTCAAAAGTTTTTCTGAAATGTTTTTCTTCATTCCTAAAAAACCCATCAAAGACAAAAAAAAAAAAAAATCTAAGCAAATGTCAATCCAACTGAAGCCTTAGATACTGTATTTTTTTCGACGCATACATCCTTTTTTAAACTTCATTTTTTGCACTGGAAACATCAGCAATGTTTTTTGCGACAATGCCAATATATTATATCTGTATATTTTTATTCTTTTAACCCCATCCTCTTACACCATATAAAAATAAAGCTAGACTACCTACCTACCTAAGAGTTTATTCATTCGTTCACTTTAAACAAGCTTATGAGTCCAACTGTAGATGACACCAGTCTTGGGGAATGTTGCACAGGTAGTTAGATACTATCTAGTGTAGGGCAGCCCAGAAGAGCCCAGCAGGGCCTTTAATGGCATTCCCTGATTGCAAGGAAATTCTTTGCGCAGCTCGCGGAAGTCCAAGTAGCAAGAATCAACACCCTGTACAACAAGAAAAGTTCTGCGGATGTCCCAAAGTCAAACAAACACACATTTTTGCAGTCCTTTGTTGACATTGGCATCTTCCTCTCTTGTCTTGTCTTCGGTAAGGACAGTAGTGCGTTTATGTTAGCTTATGCTGGAGCGCTCTTTGTTTGTTCCCCGCTACAGTTCAGCCTCTGCTAGAGTCTAGTTGGTAAAAATGCTACATGAAATACGGTAAATATTGTTTGTCTTAATGCTAAAAAAAAAAAAGAGAGAGAGAAAAAAAGAGAAGGATCCAAAAAATAGTAAGTAATAAGTCAAAGAGTTACTAGCAGCTGAAAAGATACGTTGTTTTTTCTCTTCTTTTCAAATAATGCAGAAAATTCCATATAGCAGCATTCGGCGTCGAGTGCTGCGGCTTAATCCGCCCATCCTCAGTCGTTCCGTCTAAGTCTCGTCTTCCGCAAGGGGAAAACATAAGGCCAGCAGTTCGGTCGGCTGTGTGACAGGACTGATCCGCCTGGAGAAAGGTTCCTCTGCGGCCGCTAGTGACAGACAATCATTCCACAGCAAAGCCGCAGGTCTCCTCGATGGCCGTCAGCAGTTTGTCGTAGAGTTTATCGTAGCTCTCGTATGGAGGAATGTCGATCCGGTTGAAGCTGAGATGAAATTGAAAAGAAATGCATAGCAGTGGTGAATTAGTTCTGTGTCATGGCAAATATAGTGCTGTGCAGGAAAAAATGGCAGTGATAGACTAGTGATAGACCGATGTATTGGCCAATATTTGGTATTTTGAGATTATCGCAGGCACTGCTAACTAATTAAAATTAGTGGTGTTATAGCTTTTCCTTGTGTCAGTTCCAAAATCTACTTGCATTCTCATCAATGGATATTGCACTTTTTCTGTTATTCATGGGTAGTTCACCCCAAAATGAAAAGTGAATGGTGGCCAGAACCTTGAAGGTTCAAAAAGCACATAAAGGCAGCATAAAAGTAATCCATACAACTCCAGTGGTTAAATCCATATCTTCAGAAGCGATATGATAAGTGTGGTTGAGAAACAGATCAATATTTAAAGGTGCTGTAAGTGATATTTTTATGGAATGGTATGCAGAAAATGTTCCTACTCCCTGAAAGGTATCACTGAAATAAGTGTCATGAGATATCTCACTGGTCCCTGTAAACAGCATATAAAAATGTGTCTGCGGGTCGCAGTCAGTGATGCTTTCTACTCGTCAGTCATTCTGAGCATTCTCTTAGTGTTGTAGTTGAAGCAGATCATTAAGGCTTAATGCCATTTTTAGATTTATAATAGTTGTCAGTTGAGGGCACTATTTTGCTACTGCTGTGTTTGACAACCTTGGGAACACACACTAATGCAGCTCTTCTGCTTAGTATCAGTCTCAACAATATCTTTGATATGCGAGGTTTTGGAAAGAGGGGGCGTGGCTAATTCAACAGCTCAGTCTCGTGGAAGGTAGAACTGCTTAATCGCTTACAGCACCTTAAGTCCCTTTTTACTATAAATTCTCCTCTTGCCCAGTAGGTGGCGAAATGCACGAAGAATGCAAATCGCCAAAAACAAAAGAAGAATGTTGAATTGAAAGTGAAAAAAGCACTTAAATATAGATCTGTTTCTCACCTACACCTATCATATCACTTCTGAAATTCATACACATCTGGGATGGCATGAGGGTGAGTAAATAATGAGAGAATTTTCATTTTTGGGTGAACTATCCATTTAAATACATGAGTGATCCCCCCACCACTCCACATTGAAAATCGGAAACTTTTTTTAAAATCTCCATTTAAACCTGAACATAGATTTAAAAAAAAAAAAAAAAAAAAAAAAAAGCCAATTTTCACTCAATTTGCTATTCTGACAATATATGTTTTAATAATATATATATTTTTTAATGAATTAGAAAAATGCAAAACAACTTCTCAGCCACCTTGTTCTCTAGATATCGGCAT
Source organism: Myxocyprinus asiaticus (assembly GCF_019703515.2). NCBI lineage: Eukaryota > Metazoa > Chordata > Actinopteri > Cypriniformes > Catostomidae > Myxocyprinus > Myxocyprinus asiaticus. The sequence goes on along the minus strand of NC_059357.1, from coordinate 8,130,249 downwards.
CAGCCATTGAAAAACCCATATAGGTTTACCACTAGTTTAAGCACATCTCCACACAAAAGTGCTTACCAAGTGTGTGCTTTGGGCAGGTTGTTGGTACTGGCGTCGATCTGGTGGATGGTGAAGAGACGTGGTCCGGCAGCGCCTGGATCACACATACAGAGTTTCATATACATAAACATATACATAACTACATGTCAATAATCAAATAAATGTGAATAGTTTGATTTTCAAATTGCCACTAAGACTCTGATTGCAAGCAAATTTCATTGCTAAAGTCTAGTTTGAAACCATTAGGATTTGAATAATTTCTATGACACAAATCCCTGAAAAAGCAAAGTATATACAGAACTTAAACATACTGAAGCACACTGTCAAGATTTTTGAACATAATGAAGTAGATCTCTACAACATGGCCCAAGTTTTTCTGTATCAGAGTGATGAATCTGTATACAGTGTAAAGTCTGAGCTTCCTTTCAAGATTCTGAATGAAAACTGAAGGTCACGTACCTTGCAGGGCTTTGAATCCTTGCAGTGGGACTCTTGAGGAGCCGGTGACAAACTGCAGCAGCCTGGCTCTCCGCTCCTCATCGTACGACTCAACGGCCTGCCAGAACCACTTCACGCTGTTACTGTCAGGAGTGCAGTGCTTCAGACGAGTGTTTGATTTCCAGTCGTTAATGTCGATTTTACCAAGGCCGCACACAATAAGCTGAAAACAACAGAAACACTTGAATCATTTACATTTAGTCATTTGGCAGATGTTTTTGTTTTTCAAAAGTTTAACGCATTAATTTTCCTTATTTGTGATTAACGCATTTACCGTTAATACAGCATAAACACTGGTGTGAAGGGTGGAAACTTTGTAATGTGTCCGCCCGGTGTCATTACACTGACGCACACAAACAGACACACAACAGCGCCAGAGCCCTTCTACCATGAGGAGCCAACAAGCTTAGCATAAAATAGAATAACGCAGTTGTCCCATAGACATTCTATGGGCGGTACTGTCATCTCACGCTAGTTGACTGTTACACTCTCTTCTATGATAAAGCCGTGGAGGTTGTTATCTTCCCAGCGCTTCCCTGTCAGTGATAAAATGTTGGAGAAAGGAGCTCTTAGCCCTATTTGATGTACAAAACAAGCCAAGATGGGACTTGTGATAGAAATCAAGTATTTTTCAGCCTATGTAAGGCACATTTTATTGACAACAGAAGCACACCAAATCTTAACTTTCACCAAAACGCAGAATGAGACATGTTTGTTGCAAGCACTTTTCATGGTGAGTTCAAAGCGGCGCTTGACACTAGCATTGACGCTCTGATGCGAATCATGAACGCAGCTTCACAATTGTTGTAACAAAGCATCACACTGCCTCTGACAGCCTGCCTTCTTCCCATGGTGCAACCTGCTGCCATCTCTTCCCTAGGTAAACGACGCACACGCACCCGGCCATCCACATGATCTAAAAGAAAACGTGACACATCAGACTAGGCCACCTTCTTCCATTGCTCCGTGGTCCATTTCTGATGCTCACGTGCCCAATGTAGCACGCTTTTGGCGGTGGACATGGGTCAGCATGGGCACTCTGACTGGTCTGCGGCTACACAGCCCCATACGCAGCAAGCTGCGATGCTCTGTGTGTTCTGACACCTTTCTGTCATGGCCAGCTTTAAAGCAATTGTGCTACAGTAGCTTTTCTGTGGGATCGGACCAGACGGGCTAGCCTTCGCTCCCCACGCGCATCAATGAGCCTAGTACACCCATGACCCTGTCGCCGGTTCACCGGTTGTCCTTCCTTGGACAACTTTTGGTAGGTACTAACCACTGCCTACCGGGAACACCCCACATGACCTGCCGTTTTGGAGATGATCTGACCCAGTCGTCTAGCCATCATAATTTGGCTCTTGTCAAAGTCACTCTGATCCTTACGCTTGCCAATTTTTCCTGCTTCCAACACACGAAATTCAAGAACTGACTGTTCACTTGCTGCCAAATATATCACACCCCTTGACAGGTGCCACTGTAACAAGATAATTAATTTTATTCACTTCACATGCCAGTGGTTTTAATGTTGTGGCTGATCAGTGTATAGTGTCAAATTTCAGCACTTTTAAAATCTGTGATTAATCGCAATTAATTACAAACAAATTCTGTGATTAATCGCGATTACAAATTTTAATCGACTGACAGCACTAGTTTATAGTTAAACGACCCGTGTTATGCACACAATCTTTTTTCTTCTTTTTTTTTCCGTTATTATTGGGATTTTGCACAATAAACTGCATCTTGTTGCCTCTATGTCTGTGCATGTAACAGCAAGGAAAGACTAAGACATATTTTTATTTACATTCAATAAACCGATTTTAAAAACAATCAGGCGATTAATTGGTTATTGGCATTTTCCACCTGTCTAGTTATCTGTATTGGCAAAATCCACTATCGATCAACCTCTAATAATAATAATTCTAAAACAAAATTATCTACATAGATGGAGTTCAGCATGTCACAGTAAAGGTCAACTTTACAAATTTGTATCTATTTCATGTCAACTACCCTGTAGAAAGCACATCCAATGGACAACACTGTGACGTTAAAAGTTAACAGGATGTTTCATACCTCCAACTCTTTCTCATCAAATGACTTGAGAAGATGTTGTGGGATGACCTCGTTGAATCCTTTCTGCAGGGCCAGAAACTGAGCCTCGATACCCCTCAAGAAACGCCAGTTCACATACAGCCTGCACAAATACAGAAAGAGAGACAGCATGCCTAATGAGAGCAGGCAAGATACACTCAAAACACATTGGAGATGGAGCGGATATAGACTCAAAGGCAACAAATGTTTGTGTATAAGCGGTAAACAGTGTGCTCACCTGACGTATTCTTTCTTGGTATCCTGGGTGACGGGGATGCTCTTGCCATTGGGTTTTAATTCATGTTGAATGATCTCTCCGTATGCATTGTGTTCTACACAAAACGTGTGGTCCAACACCCCAGTGATGTCATTATCACTAAAAACATATATTGCAATAATAATTGGAAAACTGCATTTGAATAATACAAACTATTTAAATAAATAAATAAATTATTGTATATTTATCATACTTTCACTTTTTATGATCTCATTAATTGACAGACAATATGGAATATTTGTAATTTAAAAATGAATTTGTCAGGTCACAACACATGCAGGACTAATTTAAAGGATTCATTCACCCAAAAAAAGAAAATGTAGTCATTGCTTACTCACCCCTATGTTTTTATAACCCTATATGACTTTCTTTCCTTTTCTTAACACAAAGGGAGAAATTGTGAAAAAATGTTGTGCTCAGTGATGATATACAATGGCAGTTTATGGTGACTACATCTTCAAGCTTCAAAAGAATGAAAACTATAATTCAGAAGTCTAATAAATTATTCCATGAGACTCATGATTGTTATGAAAGCATACGATAAGATTTGGTGAGAAACAAACTGAAATCTAATGTATTATTTAGTGAAAATTTTCACTGACTGTTGATCTCGTGTGCATTCTTGATAGAGCACGAGAGCAACAATTCACGCAGTGCCCTCGCGACATGGGGCGTTAAAGCGAAAACTCGTTATGTTTATCTAAAAACCGGTCCTCCACAGTGATAGTGACAAAAGAACACAACACATCTGCACACAAAACAGAGAACAGAACTTACTAAACATGTCTGAATAGCTTGTACTCAAAGAATTGATGCATTTCTATGCCCAGCCTTATTTTTTTGTACGGAGCACTCGGAAATCAAACAGACAAATAGCGGAGGCTACAGGCAGCCACAGTCACACTGCGTCCTAACCTGATGGCATACGACACGTGATAAAAGGTGTATTCTCTATGATATTCAGAGTTTTTGTCCTAACCAGCAGTGACGAGTGGCGGCACATTCTATCGAAATCTTGTCTTCTTTTTTTTGGCATCGCACGGGTACATCAATTGTGAATTGTCCAAAAACTTTCAAAAAAATCAGGCTGGGCATAGAAATGCATCAATTCTTCGACTACAAACTCTTCAGACATGTTTAGTACGTTCTGTTCTCTGTGTGCAGATGTGTTGTGTTATGTTGTCACTTTCACTGTGGAGGATCTCTTTTTAGATCAACAAACAAGTTTTTGCTTGAACGCCCCAATGTTGCGAGGGGGCTTCATGAACTGTTGCTCTCGTGCCCTATCATGAATGCACACAGCAGATCAACGGTCAGTTAACAGTTTCATTAAATAATACATTCGATTTCGGTTTGTTTCTCACCAAACCTTATCGTATGCTTTCATAACAATCATGAGTCTCATGGAATAATTTATTAGACTTCTGAATTATACTTTTCATTCTTTTGAAGCTTGAAGAGGTGGTCACCATAAACTGTCATTGTATGATATCACTGAGCACAATTTTTTTTAACAATTTTTCCCTTTGTGTTAAGAAAAAGTCATATAGGGTTTTAACAACATAGGGTTGAGTAAACAATGACAACATTTTCATTTTTGGGTGAACTGTCCCTGTAAGTGAACTAGTAAAGAAAGAAAGATGATTAGAAATGATGAAGAAATAGTGACCAATTACGTTTTAGATCGAAAAATATACATTTTCCTTTTTATATTAACTGAACTTTTGACCAAAAATTGGACAAAACAAAGTTATTTTTCAGCTACCTGGGCAACTCTCCATTAAATTATTATTATTATTTTTTTTAAATATCTATGAAAATATTTGAACTAATGTCTAAAGCATAGACATCTCATTATTAGCATACATCATTCCCTTGTTTTCTGAAAAAAATATACATAGCTATAATAACTGCAGTATATTTTATAATATTATATTTAAAACTTTGTTTATAACACTCTCATGCAGTATATTACAGTATATAACCTCAGTTTGTGATATAGATATATAAAGCACACTGACAGGATCCAGACGAGGCTGTTATGGAGATCTGGGTCCACTGACTCCATGTCATCGAGAGTGATGGGTTTCCCTAGCAGCTGCTTATAGAAGGGTAGAGTAAAGCCGCCGTCTATATAGTGGCCGTGGAAAACCGCCATTCCCATGATCCTCCCCACAAAGTGGAAATAGGACAAGTGCTCCTAAAAAACAATTTTTTTGTAAATCCTATGCAGGAGAGACTAGGGAGAGTTGTAACACTGATTAACCAATTAGTGATTAGCTAAAGGGGTGATTCATTTGCACAGCTAAATAGGATAAATAGGAGATTTCTAAACTACTTCAATTTAAAGCAGATAAATATGGGAATTTTATATCAGCTTTAAACAAAAATGTGTTCCAACACTCGCCAGTCTCTGCTATTTTAGGAACATATGGCTCATTTATTTCTCAGACAGTTTATGAGACAGCTTTTTAACTAGGTTGATTTACCGGATTAACGGCAGAGTCAGGGTTGATCTGTAGCGTGTAGATGTCATCTCGTGAATACTGGAAGAGCCCATAGTATGGATTCAACATCTCATGTGAAAGCAAGTATAGCCACTCTCTAAACACACAAATAAGCAAGAATTACAGACATTGTAATATTCATCACGCCCTTTTCCTTTTAACACAGTAAAACTTTAAAAGTGTTATACTATACTTCTACCACTAGATGGACACACAGGCTTTGAGCTTGAATTACACTGGGGCAGATTATTCATTTGATCAGTCTTGGTTTGACAAATGTGTGATATGTATTATGTAATGTAGATGTAATTTCTCTACTATGCAAAAGTATCCGAAATTCCCTGATGCCTTACTTTGTGAATGCAGTTATCTCAGAACGCGTTTTAAATGGAAAAGTTCACTTAAAATGTTTTCATTCTTTTATTATTTATGCACCATTGTTCCAAACTAGCATGCTGTTATTTTTTGATGGAACAGGAGAAATTTTGAAGAATGTACATGCAAGAACCAATGACGTTTGGTGTCAGTCATATCAAACATAGTGCAGTGCTTCTAAAGGAGCCTTATTTATATCGCGTCAAGTGCGAGGAAGTGTAATCAAGCTTCAAATCATGATCCTGCATAAGAGACTGCAGATGGCAAGATTTATAGTGAATTTATAGTGCTATAACAGCAGGTGTGGACTGACATATGGGTGAGTAAATAATGACAGAATTATAATGTGTGGGGTGAACTATTTTTCAAGAGGTTTGGTTAGTGTTCAAGTCATACCTAGCAACCCCTCCATAGTCGAGACCCTCCTCTCCTCTAAACTTCACCATTAACCTCTTCCACAGGTCCTTCGGCCTCATCTTCATCACCTGCCGGTACGATTCCTGAGAGCAGAGCGGAGAGAAGGAGGTGAAATCAGTATTATTACTGTTAACAAAAACAAAAACAAAAACTACACTGAAATAAAAATAAAAACTAACATAAACTGAAAAAAACTAACTATACTGAAATAAAAATAAAAAATGGACATAACTGAAAAAACAAACTATACTGAAATATAAACAACTGAAAAAACTAAAACTATACTGAAATATACGGACAAAACCTGCAAAAACAATAAATACATAAATCAGCATATTCATGCATAAATAAATATATAAATAATTAAATGTGCAAGGAGATATACAAATAAATAAATAAATGCATGAATCAATGCAAAAATAATACAGTGTAAAACATAAATAAATGGTTGGGGAAATGCAAAATTGAAAGTTGATTTTTATTCCACATTTCTATATTTTTGTATGCTGTTTTGTATTTATTCTTCCTTCAAGCAACATGCTAATGAGAGGATGTCAACAGTCAAACTATCAATACCAGGTGCCGCGTTTTTTGCGGGAGTTTGCAGTTTCACTATGGTGAAGAGAATGTTGATAGCAGAGAAAATCATAAAAGCGAGATCCTTTGCTAAACTTTTATTAATATACTGATTGTGAAAATTCAGTATTGTCCTTATTAATGTCATAGTCAAGCGAAGCGCTTTTACAATGATCAGCCAATGGTTTCATGATGTCCGCCTACTGATGTTTGATTGACATCCTCTCATAAATACAAAAATGAAAAAAGAAAAAATAAATACAAAAATGAATGATTAAAAGGTATATAGAATAAAAAATCAACTTTTAATTTTACATTTCCTAATTTGTACATTTCCCCAACTTTTTATATTGTATTATTTTGCATTACATGGTGCATTTATTTACAGTTGCAATCAAAATTATTCAAACCCCCTGACCAGCAATACATTCTGGTGATGTGAATTAAAACACATCAACTAAAACCTCGGTAAACAGTCAAAGTAAGTTTTTAATACACATTTGAGTGATTTTGAGAACAAGGAGTTCAGTTTACCCAAATTTTCCGATTAACATTTTTTATTGATTCAACCAATAAATATAAATAGCAGAACACACATATACAGAATCAATATACACAATATCTTACTCCAGACGTACTGCTGACCCATGGGTCTAAAACTCATTTTCAGTTTAGTGTCATACGTCTATAAATCCTTCTTCCAGGACTCCACAGGTCTTTTCTAATTACTTCTTGAATATTCAAGTCAACATTTCCCTTCGTGAAGTTTTGCTTTCTTCCACACCCCAAGAAGGTTGCTGTTGTTCCATATTTAAAAAAATGTATGAATGGTGCTGCCAACTCTGTCTACTGGAAATTGAAGTGCCTTGGAAATGTACTTTTAGCCATGACCTTTCTTGTGTAATGAAATAATCTCCTCTATTAGCTTTTGAGACCGCTTATTTTTAATTGCACTTTCTGCATAGAAATACATTTTTGCTTACAACGCTAAACTTACATTTTAAAACATAAATAAGTGCCATTGCAGATTGATGACTTAATTTTGTTTTAAAACAATTACTTGTGTAGCCGTACATATTTAAGGAACAGCTACAAGCAATAGGGGTTGAATAATTATGACATGGCTGTATTAAAAAAAAAAAAAAAACCTGCTGTTTAGAAATATTAGCTTATATATTCACACTATGACTTTGAATGTGTCACTCAACTGATATAGATGTAAAGTTAAAAAATTCTGGGTCATCAGAAAAGCTTACCTTTGTAAATCCTTACTGTCTTGGGGGGGTTGAATTTCGATTGCAACTGTATTTATGTATTTAATTATTTGTATATCTACTCGCATATTTAATTATGTATTTATTTATGAACAAATTTATGGATTTATTTGCTTATTTATATATGTATTTGTGTATTTGTTTATTATTTATGCAGGTTTCGTCCTTCATGGAAACAAATGCATCTGAAAAAACTAAAATGAAAGCTACACTGATATAAAAATAAAAACTGACACAACTGTAAAAACTAAAACTGTACTGAAATATAAACACAACTGAAAAAACTAAAACAAAAGCTACACTGAAATAACAATAAAAACTAACATAAATGAAAAAACTAACTACAATAAAATATAAACACAACTGAAAAAAAAAAACAATAACGAGAACTACACAGAAATAAAATACAAACACAATACACAATTTTAAAAAAATGAAAACGAAAGCTACACTGAAATAAAAATAAAAACTGACAAAAGAAACTACTGAAATAAAAAAAAATAAAATAAAATAAAATCCCTTTATTGTCACTCAACCATATACACAAGTGCAGTGGTGTGTGAAATTCTTGGGTGCAGCTCCAAGCAACATAGCAGTCATGACAGTGATGAGACATATACCAATTTACAATAACACCAAATTAACACAACACAATTTACATATCTAATATAGACATAATTACACACAACACAATATACAAATAATAACATACAATGCACAGTATACAATACACACAATATAGAATACACATTATACAACAAAAAATAGTATATATAGTATATATAAAATGTACAGTAGGTTGTATTGTGCTGTATTGACATTCAGGCTGTCGGTTGATAGTAAGTTGCCAGTGCGTTTTTAAGAGAGAATATAATTTATGACAGTCCAGTGTAAGATTAATAAAGTGCAGTGCTGATGTATGTTGATCGTGAGAGATCAAGAGTTCAAAAGTCTGATTGCTTGGGGGAAGAAGCTATCATGGAGTCGGCTGATGCGGGTCCTGATGCTGCGATACCGCCTGCCTGATGTTAGCAGTGAGAACAGCCCATGGCTCGGGTGGCTGGAGTCTCTGATGATCCTCCGAGCTTTTTTCACACACCGCCTGGTATATATTTCCTGGAGGGAGGGAAGCTCACCTTCGATGATGTGTCTGGCAGTTCACACCACCCTTTGCAGTGCTTTGCGGTTGTGGGCAGTGCTATTGCCATAACAGGCAGTGATGCAGCCAGTCAGGATGCTCTCCACAGTGCAGGTGTAGAACCGTGTGAGGATGTGGCGGTTCATTCCAAACTTCCTCAGCCGTCTCAGGAAGAAGAGGTGCTGGTGAGCCTTCTTCACAACGACTTCAGTGTGGACATACCATGTGAGTTCCTCAGTGATGTGGACACCCAGGAACTTGAATCTGCTGACTCTCTCCACTAGTGCTCCATTGATGGTGATGGGACTGTGTTCTCTGTCTTTTCTTCTGAAGTCCACCACAAGCTCCTTTGTCTTACTGATGTTGAGTGAGAGGTTGTGCTCCTGACACCAGCGTATCAGAGTGTGCACCTCCTCTCTGTAGGCTGTTTCATCATTGTCAGTGATCAGACCTACCACCGTCGTGTCATCAGCAAACTTAATGATGGCATTGGAGCTATGTGTTGCCACACAGTCATGTGTGTACAAGGAATACAAGAGTGGGCTGAGAACACAGCCCTGCGGGGCTCCAGTGTTGAGGGTCAGTGATGAGGAGATGTTGCTGCCTATTCTAACCACCTGGCGTCTGCTTGACAGGAAGTCCAGGATCCAGCTGCACAGCGAGCTGTTTAAGCCGAGAGCCCGGAGTTTCTCATCTAGCTTGGAGGGCACTATGGTGTTGAATGCTGAGCTGTAGTCTACAAACAACATTCTCACATAAGTGTTGTTTTTTCCAGGTGGGAGAGAGCAGTGTGTAGTGTAGATAAAAACTAACATTACTGAGAAAATGAAAATTACACTGAAATATAAACACAATTGAAAAAACAATAGTAAAAAGTACACAGTAATAAAAAAACGAACACAATTAAAAAACCTAAAATGAAAACTACACTAAAATAAAATAAAAAACGAACACAATTGAAAAAAATAAGACAAAAACTACACTGAAATAAAAACTAACAAAATAAAAAATAACGAAAACTACACTGACATAAAAATAAAAAAGTAACACAAAAGTAAACAAAAATACATTTCTATGACTAAAACGAACTCAAATAAAATAAATTACCACATATGTATTTTAATTTTTGATAGTTTGATAGTCATTTTAGTGACTTGAAAACACCACTAGACAGCGATAACGATAGACAATCATGAGAAATTTAACCATGTTAACATATTTAAATAATATCAGTTAACACTCTGGCACCCCTAAGATACTACAACTAAAACTAAATATACTGAAAAACTAAAACTAAATTTACCAATCATACAGTGAAAATGAATGAAAGAAAAATAAATTGAAAGGACAAATTGATAAGAAAATAGAAATAGAAAAAAAATAAAAAGAAATAAAATTCAAGACTCTAAAATGACCCTGATTGAAATCTAAGAGTAGTCTCAGAAAGGTCACCACTGTATTATAAAGACCAGGACATAATTTGACAACTAAAATCTTTCATCTTACAAGCTTGCCAACAATCTAAAAAAATAAATTAAAAAAAGTCAAGAATGAAAGGAAAGGGCTCATATTATCTAAATGTTTAAGCATGGACTCATCCATTGGAAGTCAGAACAGCATACAGGAATGCAGCATCCAGAAATGTCTGTGTGCATCCAGCGCAACACCCATAAACACCCCGAAACAGATGACCAAACAGATGGCCAAGCCAAAAATCACAAATTGTATTTCAGCTCAGAAACATGTGTGCAGTACAAGTCATATGCGTTCCCTCCTTACCCAAGGTGATTGCAGCACGCGATTGCAATTTTACAGGGTGTTTGTTGCATTATGGCTTTTTCCATATATAGATTTGTGAGTAACATCAAGCAAATCTCAAAGGCTGTTATGGTAAATGTTAACCAGGCCTTCGGGCTTCCCTAGTGCAATTAAAGGTGTGATCCTCGGTGGTAGTGACAGAGAAGTGTTAATAGTAATGCAACGAACACCTTGAAACTACAACAACACTTCCATCTACCTCCAGTGGTGTCCAAAAGTCTGAGCCCACCAGTGAAAATGCCTTGATTTTGCTTGTTTATTTGCTGTTGTTTTTTCCTGAAAGTAAAACACTGTGTGTGTCAATTGAGGGTCTCACCTCAAAGATCTCCTCACGGGAGACCTCAATACGGCAGTGTCCCGCCTGAGGTTGCTGCTGGGACAGCTCCTGTCTCAAGATCTTCAGTTTCTGCACCAGATCTCGCTTGTACTTGGGCACCGTGAGACATTCTGGGTCCTCTGGGAGATTGCCAGGCGACATGACAGTCTGAGGCTGCTCCTTGAGCTGCACGGGACGACTGCAGAGGAAGAGAGAAATGAGGAGAACAAAATGAGACATGGCGTTTCTCACATAACAACTGCCTTCTGCCATGCACACACACAAGCTTGACACTATCTTCACCTTTGTGGCCTAATGCAAACTAACAAGTATGTGTCACGCCAGTGCCAGACATGACCAAACTCTACCAGCATATAACAACTTTCCAAAAAAAGAACTTTCAAATAGATGGTGACCTCAACCTTCAATGTGGACACAGCTTAGTTCACAAGCTCTCCAATATTGTCCTTTAAATAATATGGTTCAAAATAGCGATTGAATGATTTAGGGTTTTAATGTCTGATACCTAAAGAGCAGGTTGGCTGATAGTCGATATAATGCCAATATTATAAAATAATATATAGTGGTCGACCGACATGGATTTTTAACAACAGCAATTTAACAACAGCAAATCAGATGTGCACAAAATTTCTAAAGTGAAACAAACGTTTATTTTATGCAATATTTACTAAAAAGTAGATAAACTTGAAAAGAAGAAACCTTGAAAACAGAAATCAATTGACAAAACTATTGGTAGATTCTGGAACTGACACAAGGGAAAGTTAACACTATTGTTAATAAGCTAAGGGAACATATATCGGCATGGCCGATATATCGGTCTATCAATAATAATATATTGAGATTTAACTTTCTCTATAATGTCCAGCAGCTATATATTGTCTTGTGTGTGTGTGTGAAATGTGGTCTGCATTCCTGAGGGTCTGTGGCCTCTACAGAGCCTCACCCTAGCTGAACTGCCACATCCTGCTGTTCAGTAAAACTCCTGCATGCTTATGTTGCATGTGTGCATGACATTACTGCTCAAAAATCAATCTACACAATTATTATGCAACTTCATAAAAGATTAAAAGTGTTTGAGATTAAATAAGAAAAATGGTCAGTTTTGTTTTTCAGCTGATGGAGAAATATGAATGCTTGTAATGGTTTGCAATGATGTAGTGTGCCTTTGGCAGACCCAGACGGAAAGTGCCGCAGATTTCCGCAAAATTGCAACATCTGTCATTCACAAAAGTTCAATGCATTCCCCACCCCTTACACGTGTCTTTATTAAATGTTAAGTGAGAAATTTCTGCGCTACTAGTGGCATCAAACGGAATTACAAAAATATAGTATGTTTTCAAACAAACTTTGCCAACACCCCTTAGACTCATCACGCCATTTTGCACTCTGTGTATCCCTATGAACAAATAGGCCTTACTAAATAAAAGGTGATAAACATTTAACATCGTAATGAACAAGACCACTATAACATATACACACCAGACAGAAAGCGTGGCAGAGGAATCAAGTCGTCCGATAATATCGCCGGATTGAATGGCAACTGGATGTGCAGGGGATCCAGCACATAAGGTCGGATTTTTCTTCTGGTAACTAGTTAGCGTAATTTTCGCACTTCTGTTTTTGCAGTTTAAAATGCAGCCTTTTAAGGTTTAGTAATCGCACAAAACCATATTGCAATTTCAGTCTTAATTAAATCAATCATCCAGTATTAATGAGTATCATACCGATATCTCAGAAGTCAAAGTCTGCTCTGTGTTTTGGATGGTTTCCCCTCATCATGTAGCCTATACAGTACGTAAGTGCCGCTTTCACTACTGTCACGTCCGTTTATGCCGTTTTTTCCGCATTAACGTGAAAACGAGAGAGAATAAAAATAAAATATTTCATGTTCTTAGGAGTGCCAAACCTTCTACATATTGTGGCTATTATTATTTCTGGATTGTGCATTTGAATTCACAGAGTTTTTATAAAGTGTGTTACTAATTATTTATAAATAAACCATTGGTTTTCCATATTGCCATATTCATGCTTATAACAGATATGCAGATGGCTTTAATTGGTAAATTATTGGCCAATAAATATCAGCAGCCGATACATCGGTGCACCCTAGTATTGAGAGATGTCTGGCAAGCATGTTTTTTCTAAACAAAACAAAATATAAGTTGAGAGAAAGAAAACAAGAAAAAAAAATCATAAGGATGAGTGAAAGACAGAAAGGAAAATTTGCAAAATGGATAATATATAAGATGGAATAAAAGACAGAGTAAGACAGGATTGTAGCTCCTAAAGAGATGGATGAATGAGTCCAAGGAAGAAATGTGCATCCATTCATCCATAATACATTCCTCAACCTGAAAACACACGCTCTAAGCAAACACCTAAACTAACATTTGTCTTACTTCACATATCACTCCATACTCACTTCATGACCACTCACACTCATTTATCCATGGGACATGGACCCTTACAGTCATTCTCACTCTAGGTGACCTCACATTCCTCAGATATTCCCTTCCTCTCTTTATTTTTTCCTGACATGCAAAAAAATCACTTTTCACTTTGCCTACTTATATAGCAATAAGCAACAAGAGGCCATGAGTTACATTTTACCACTTGTGTTCTTAGGCATGACACGACCAGTACTATGATAATGGACACCAATATTCAATAAAGAGTTACATTTACTATTAATAATGATCAGATTAAACATATTCTGCCTTAATATTGTTCATTATCTGACTGTTTTCTGTTGCCAAGCCACGTAGAAACTTGGCACTTTAATATAAAATGTGTGCTCATAGAAGTACATTTATAGTCATTTAGAGTCAGAATTATCTATTTTATAATGCTGTATTTTTATGTTGTACCACACTGGACTGATTTAAGATCTGGTTTGAATCTGAATCAATGATCTGAATCAAATGTAAATACACAGTAGATCAGTTCTCACACTAAAAACAGCCCACTGTGCATGACGATATATGCAAACAAAAACGTCTCATGTTCCACATACTTTTAGAAAGTAGATCTTTGAATAATTTGTCTGACTTTAACCATCAACGACCTCTGAAATCCTGGAGGTGCAACAACAGGGAGGATCCGTCAAAAGTAACTCATGCATGCACACACGCATCACCATTCGAACACAAACACGTGTATGCATACCACACATACACTGTTCCATTTATACACTTAAAATTTGCTAAATGATTATGAGATAATAAACCAATCAATGCTGAAATAAATACACAAAGCAAAGTGAATTTTTGCCGTATGACAGGGAGGTGTGGCGGGAGAGGTGAGATTTTCCACACTGATATAAGGCAGATGTCTTGACAGATATCCACATAATCTATCTGATGTCTTTTCCAAAGTGTGACTGAAATGGCAGGAACATTTAGACTGACTTGCTTTTACAGTTTCTTTGGAGCAGTTCACCCCGAATAAATTTTGTGCATCCATTTGCGTTGAATATGCGCTAGACGGACGTTCTTGACCACTGCTTTGCATCTCGTGCAGGAGCACCACATTTTGTAGACGCCGTTAGGTCAAGATTTTCTGATTGACAGTTTTTATTGATTCATACAATTAACAAAGAAAAGCAAAACATATATTCACAGAATCAACATTTAACCCCCACTATTACCCCTCCCAATCCCCAACCTGACCCTGACCCTCAACAACCATCCCTGTGGTCACACGAGTATACACACAAACAAAAAAATAAATAAATAAAATATATCTATAAATCACACACAAGTACACAAACTATACTTCTCTCTCCACTGCCCCTCCCCGAGAGCCCTCCAAGAATGCCAAATAGCTGCCCCGTTTCCCAACAAACGAGTCCAAGATCCCCTGCCTTCTACATGACACTTCCTCGAAAGCCACCACCCTCCCCATCTCCGTACACCACTCTTGAAATGGGGGTGCTCCAGCCGACTTCCATCCCCTTAAAACAATCTGTCTGCCAATCATAACACTGGTTAGGACCCAGTTTTTTGTGTGTTTATCCCCTATTTTGATGACTGCCCCATCGCCTAAAATACAGGGTCTGGGGCTAAATGAAATATGAGTGACCAATACGTCACACATAAAACTCTGAACCTTCAACCAAAATTCTTGGATCTTAACACACTACCAAAAAACAAGGGTTGTGTCTCCATCTTCTGATTGGCATCGCCAGCAGGTGAGTGTGCCTTTAAGACCAAGCCAATACAATCTAGAGGGGGTCCAACAGAATTTATGTAAAATCTTGAATTGCATAAGGCACACCCTTGCATCTCTAGATGCAGTCTTGACATTTTTTAGAATCCTAGCCCACACTCACTCCACCAATACCAAGTTTAAATCTTTCTCCCATAATCTCTTGATAGAAGTTAAAGCTCCATTCCCCAGACTCTGAATTAGCAGGGAGTAATACACTGATGCCTCATGACCTTTTCCAAAAGCAGTAATCACCACTCCCAGAGTGTCTACCGCTTTAGGGGGGGTGTATGCTACACCCAAAAATAGTACAGAGCAGGTGGCGCAGCTGTAAATACCTATAGAAATGAGATCTGGGAATCCGAAAATGCTGAACCAAATTTTCAAAGGATCTCAACACTTCACTCTCATATAAGTCACCGAGTGTATTAACCTCCCTCACAATCCACTCTGACCAGCAGAAAGGGGATTTATTAATACATAATTTTGGGTTCAGCCAAATGCTCGAGGCAACATTTAAATAAATGTCTGAACTAAACACTCTGGACACTTTTGTCCATACCGAGTGCAAATTCGAGATAACGGGGTGTAACTTAACTACTCCACTTAGTTTAAAAGAAAGGCTTTGCAATGGTGAAATAGGAGCAAGAACTTCCTGTTCAATACAAAACCAGGGAGGGGCTCTCTCAGGTGGAAGCGACCAATGAGCCAAATGTCTGAGACCGAATGCATAATAATAAAACAAAATCTTGGGTAGGCCTAGCCCACCTTTGTCAATCGGCCTATGCAACTTACTGAAATGTAATCTGGGACGTTTACCATTCCAAATGAAGGACTTCGCTATGCTATCATATTGCTTGAAATAAGAGAGGGGGACATCTACAGGGAGAGACTGTAGAAGGTAGTTGAATTTTGGAATACAATTCATTTTAATAACATTAATTTTGCCAATCATATATAAATGTAATGAAGCCCACCTGCCCACATCGCTCAAAACTTTTTATTAAAGTGTCAAAATTAACTCTGACTAAATCACACAAATTTGCTGGGAATAAAATACTCAAATACTTACTGCCCTGTTTGGGCCACTGGAAGGCGCCCGGCCGTTAGGTCAAGTTTTAAAGAACGTCAACTTTTAAAAACTCGTCTCAAGCAATGTTGGGTGTAATATGATTACAAGTAATTGGTTTCTGTAATTTAATTACTTTTAGTCAAGTAGTGTAAATCATTACATTTTCAATTCTTGTAATCAGATTACAGTTAATTACTGTACATTAATAAGTAATACAGTTTACATTACTTGAGTTACACATTTTTAAAATTAATTATGTAGAATATATTTAAAACAAATTACATTCACATCTGTTTGGGTTTCTGTTATAGCAGAAGGGCATGGGCCCTTTAATAAATCATTATGCTGTTGTGCTTGTCGCAATGAACGAGGGAGAAATATAGACATTTTCTGTGAATAGTATTTTAGAAAGTGTGACTTTTTTCCAAAATAAGTAATCAGTAATCTTATTACATATATAATTTGTTATATATGTAATTACATAATAATTTAAATTATTATTAAAATTATTAATTATTAAAAATTTATTATTAATATTATTTTAGATAAGTAGTAATTTTTAGTGAATTACTTTTTAAAAGTAACTTATCCAACAGTGGTCTTGAAACAACAGTGTTCTGTTCTACTCGTTGTGCTATGTCTAGCTTTCTTTTTATTAATTTCTTTAGAGCAAGTACGTGTTTTGTTTGAACGGCCCCTTAACCTAAATATCGGTTAGGCTGACAATCAGTGTTGGGTAAATTACTCAACAACAGTAATCCACTAAAAATGACAAATTACTTCTCTAAATTGTAATCAGATCAATTTACCGACTGTTTTATGGGGAAAGTAATCACCTAATTTATTTTTAAGTTACTTTCTGAAACAATTTTTACAGAAATGTTTTTGTTTCTCCACTGAACGAATTCAAAATAATGTCTATATCTCCTTGTTCATTGTTGTTGTCACTTCAGCTGCCACAGAAACACCAACAAACATACACATGAACCTAATAAATGTTTAAATTTGATTCTAAATGAATATTATTATTTTACAAATATGTGTAATGTAACGCAAGTAATGTGCTTAAAAGTAATTCACTTTGAAAGTAACTGTAATCTGATTACAACAATTAAAATTGTAATGTTACACTACTATTTGCAACAGATTACAGTAATTAGATTACAGTAATTTATTACTTTGTAATCAGATTACACCCAACACTGCTGACAATTTAGACGATATTTGGCACTGTGAGATTATTGGAGGATAACCATGCTCACTTGTCCAATTAACCGGTCTGGACTTCAAACTGCACATGTTCGGTTTTCAAAAATTTAAACTTAAATTTTAAGTACTGCTGTGTGAAGTAAATGTTCTCTTAATATCGGCATTGGTCATTGAATAACCTATATTGGTCGATGTTTAAACAATGATCAGTCAGCATTTCCAGGTGGACGCTTCATATTGCTTTGGCTGAACTTCTATTTTTTTGTCTGAGTTGTGAAGTGGTATGTATGTGTTGAGAAGGTGCCATGCACGATTTATTTATTCACAACTTGTGATATTCCAGCCATGCATGCCGTACCTCTCTGAATTTTCTTGTAACTGCAAGAAAAACTTGAAGTGGGAAGACGGAATGTGGGACATGTCCTTTGATCTGTCAGAACAGGAAAAGGGAAACTCGATCTCTACCCATTAATGCATTCCACTGCCACACAAGCATGCATGGTCACACTCATACAGATGAAAAATGGAGACAATGGTCAGATTTGTCGATCGTCTTTTACCTGGTCTGAGCCTCAACGGCACTACGGGAACCATTTGGACTGGGACTGTAAGAGCAAATATGAGACATATCAGGATGAGATTTGCAAGCTGACCAAAAAAAAAAAAGGATTCTTCAGCAATATTCAAAAAATTCAGAGCTGACTTTAGTATTTTTTTGGCTAAATGGCGAATGTTTTTATTTTTATTTTTAATGATGTTGAGTTAAATTTACAGGAGAAAAAAAAAAAACTCACTTTAGGACAAGGTGCAGGTTAGCAGAGAGACGTGGATCTGTGAACTGAGTGGTTCGGTTGTTGTGGTCCACAAAGTAAACCCGTCCAGTGGCCGTGTTCCTAATCTCCCAGCCTGGAGGCAATGGACCCAACTCCTCACAATTCACGTTACTAAGATCCCTGTAGGGAGAGAGAAATGGAGAGAAATTTTCTTTACCGTTTAACTGTATTATTTAGATTTTTAGTAATTGATGTGCTCTTCCACAAAGAACAGCCATTTTCTTCTCTATTTTGAACTATGAAACATTGCAGCAATTTCGCAGAAGGTAGCAAAGTGCCAAATCATCTCGCGGAACATTATTTCACCCAAGGATTTCAGCAAGTGAATAAACCTACATAGAACAAGCTGATGTCTGCAATATAGTTCTACTTCTTTCGGTCGATAATCCTTCAACATCAAATATATTATTTACTCTTACTTATTTATACTTAATTGCTTTCAAAGCTCTTTACGTAATAATGTAATTCTGATAATAGGCCTAATATAATGTTTTTTTAAACCAATTATAGTCTAACAACCATGTTACGATATAGGGCAAAAAAAAAGTGTGACGAGAAATACAAAAATGGAAAGATCAAAGCAAGATAAATGAAGAGAGACAAAACAGGGAGAAAAGAGAGAGAGAGAGAGAGAGAGAGAGAGAGAAAAGCCAAAATTTGAGAAAGTAAAAAAAAAAAACTGAGACAAAACTAATTTTAGTGTTGATGCTCATCAAACTAATAGATACAGTTTTTTTTTAAAAGTCTTAGACAGCAGGGCATCCCACAAAATTGACAAAATGCCCCTCAAGACCATAAATACATATACATATGTCAAAAATAAATAAATATGGTCCAATTACTCAGATCAACATGGCTGCAATTTTGATTTTCAGTGAGTGCAGAAAAATTACTTCACAATCAAAATCGGATGCAATGCCTGCTAGTTAGACAGAGGTGTAGGTTTCCAATCACAACAATATAAAGATACTGTGGTTGCTAGTAGAATTTGCCACAGCAAGACTAACATCACAGTGTAGAAGTTAAACAGAGTTGTATTAAACATATGAAATATTTTAAAGTTAAAGTACCTGGGCACTCTGGGGTCATGCCATGTACTGACGCCCGTCTGCGTGTGGAGGAAGTAGACCTGTCCCTGCTGCGTGGTTCGTTGCTCTGTAGATAAACACCAGGGGGCGCCATCATTCATTACCAATACTTTGAAAAGATTAGGGGTAGCATACAATCATCCTTTGTGAGTATATTTTGTGTGTGTGTGTGTGCGTGCGCAGAGTACAGTGCCATGATATTTTCACATTTAGACTTTCACTCTTTCACTTTCAAACTGATTTGCAACACCACAAACCAGTCAACAGAAACAGACTTGTTATGGTAATGAGAACTGGAGGGTACACGATGTGTGTCTTGAAAATAATGTCACAATGCAAAAAAGAAAAGAAAAAATATATCTTCAAATAGGCTTCATTTTCTTTATGGGAAAAAAAAAATCATTTCAACAGAATAAACCGTCAAAGTCTTTAAATGAAATGCAAAACAATTAATTATCCATGCCGTTATAGCTGCTTATTATTCCCTGGCCCACACAGGTACTTGACCTGTATCTTTTGTCTACAGGACTCAGTTTCAGAAATGTGCTACTTCGACAGAGAAAAGCACAGACCTCCATTTAACCTGTGCCTATAATCTCTAGCCTCTGGATCTCTCTACGGACACACACACACAAACAAACAGAGGGATTTCCAGGTCACTCGTCTGACCCTGCAGCTGGTGCCGACGGCACGTCGGAGATATTTCAGACAAGTTTCTTTTTCTACAGAACTCAAGAGACATTTAAATTACTTCTGCTGCAGTGCAAATTTAATTTTTCCAGAGCACGACTGTGTGTGTGTATGTGTGTGTGAAACTCACATTGTCAGAGTGTATGTTGTAGAGTGTATTTTTAACCTTTGCAAGCTTGACCATTATTGTGGAAGGATTGATGTGTGTGTGTGTTTGAACGAACCATATCCTTCGGGTAGGTCGGGTGGTGTGTGTAGGTGAGTTCTGCTCATGTAATTTCTGTGTCTCTGAGAGCGAACCCTCCGCTCTTGCATGCGCGGGTCATCTGCAGGTACACCCGCCGCCCCGTTGGGCGTCATTATGGGCGTGTTCTCATCCACCAGGCAGCTGAGGGGCCGGCCGGGGCTCGAATACTCTGACGCAGGCCTGTGTGTGTGTGAAAGAGGTAGAGTTTATAAGACAGGAATATCTTGATGCTTATTTGCTTAATACTCATTCCTTTAATTTTTAGGAAAAAATAAAACTGACTACACTTAAAATTCAAAAGAACATGTGAATAATTTATGCAAAACTTATAACATGTTAAATCTTTCATAGAGGTGAATGAGGAACACTTTGGGAATCATCATTGTTTTTGAAAACATCTTCCAAGTTTTCTTGGATTGAGTTTTATCTGAGAGTACAAATGAAAATTAAGTCAAAATTAAGTGAAAAAGATTTTTTCATAGCGTTAATAAATACGCAACAGACATCAAGATTTCTTTCTGAAAAATGACTTCAATTTTAGTGTTTCTCACCAAAACCTAAGCCTTCTGAAGACTTGGAATATGACACACGAATTGCATGGCCTACTTTTATGATACTTTTGGGTTCTTTTTTTTTAAGCTTTAAGGCACTGTCCACAGCCATTATATTGACAGGCTGTGAGACTGTAAAACAAAGTAATGTTAGGTGTGCAAACCTAAGCACACAATAGCGCAGAGGACGACCGATAGTGGATTTTGCCGATACTGATAACTAATGTGGTAGAAAAGGCCGATAACCAATTAATCTGCCGATAGTTTTTTAAAATTGATTATAGAATGTTAAAAACTTTCTTAGCTTTTCCTTACTATGACGGGCACAGACACAGAGGCTACAAAATAATTAATAAAATCACAGATGCCATTTATTGTCCCAATAATGATCAGAAAATATGAAAATTTGGTGTATAAAGTGGGAGTTTTAACTATAAACAAGCTTAAAACACTGGGACTCATTTTTTGAAATGACAGAGACTTGGCTCCGTTACAATGCTGTATATTTAAGTATTCACCAAATTAAGCTTTTTTTAGTCTATATATTCACCAGATGAATGGTTTTGTGTGTATATACGGTTGAAGTCAGAAGTTTACATACACTTAGGTTGAAATCATTCAAACTAATTTTTTAACCACTTTACAGATTTCATATTAGCAAACTATAGTTTTGGCAAGTCGTTTAGAACATCTGCTTTGTGCATGACACGAGTATTTTTTCCAACAATTGTTTACAGACAGATTGTTTCACTTTTAATTGACTAAAATTCCAGTGGGTCAGAAGTTTACATACACTAAGTCAACTGTGCCTTTAAGCAGCTTGGGAAATTCCAGAAAATGACATCAAGATTTTAGGCAATTAGCCAATTAGCCTATTAAAAGCTAACTGGCTAATTGGAGTCAACTGGAGGTGTACCTGTGGATGTATTTTAAGGCCTACCTTCAAACTCAGTGCCTCTTTGCTTGACATCATGGGAAAATCAAAAGAAATCAGCCAAGACCTCAGAAAAAAATTGTGAATCTCCACAAGTCTGGTTCATCCTTGGGAGCAATTTCCAAATGCCTTAATGTAACACGTTCATCTGTTCAAACAATAGTACGCAAGTATAAACACCATGGGACCATGCAGCCATCATACCGCTCAGAAAGGAGACGCATTCTGTCTCCTAGAGATGAATGTAGTTTGGTGCAAAAAGTGCAAATTAATCCCAGAACAACAGCAAAGGACCCTGTGAAGATGCTGGAGGAAACAGGTAGACAAGTATCTATATCCACAGTAAAACGAGTCCTATATCGACATAACCTGAAAGGATGCTCAGCAAGGATGAAGCCAATGCTCCAAAACCGCCATAAAAAGTCAGACTACAGTTTGCAAGAGCACATGGGGACAAAGATCTTACATTTTGGAAAAATTTCCTCTGGTCTGATGAAACAAAAATTGAACTTTTTGGCCATAATGACCATTGTTATGTTTGGAGGAAAAAGGGTGAGGCTTGGAAGCCGAAGTACACCATCCCAACCGTGAAGCATGGGGGTGGCAGCATCATGTTGTGGGAGTGCTTTGCTGCAGGAGGGACTGGTGCACTTCACAAAATAGATGGCATCATGAGGAAGGAAAATGATGTGGATATATTGAAGCAACATCTCAAGACATCAGCCAGGAAGTTAAATCTCGGTCGCAAGTGGGTCTTCCAAATTGACAATGACCCCAAGCATACCTCCAGTTGTGGCAAAATGGCTTGAGGACAACAAAGTCAAGGTATTGGGAGTGGCCATCACAAAGTCCTGATCTCAATCCGATAGAAAATTTGTGGGCAGAACTGAAAAAGCGTGTGCGAGCAAAGAGGCCTACAAATCTGACTCAGTTACACCAGTTCTGTCTGGAGGAATGGGTCAAAATTCCAGCATCATATTGTGAGAAGCTTGTGGAAGGCTACCCAAAACATTTGACCCAAGTTAAACAATTTAAAGGCAATGCTACCAAATACTATCAAAGTGTATGTAAACTTCTGATCCACTGGGAATGTGATTAAAGAAATAAAAGCTGAAAAAAATTTCACATTCTTAAAATAAAGTAGTGATCCTAACTGACCTAAGACAGGGAATGTTTTCTATGATTAAATGTCAGGAATTGTGAAAAACTGAGTTTAAATGTATTTGGCTAAGGTGTATGTAAACTTCTGACTTCAACTGTATATATATATATAAAACCAGATAAGGTTTAATGAGGAATAAGATTTATTATTATTCACAATCATATGAAGCTGGAGACACGATGTATGTGCTGACGGGGGACATATTATATAATATCGAAAAATACTGTTGAATTTTTCTTTGCATGCCCTCGCTTCAATTTAAAACACTTGATTATCTAATCAAAACAACAAAACATGCGTTGAAGTGAGTATAAAAATTTGGATAAATATTATCAACGATGAAAGATTTAGATGCAGCAAATCCCCATGAGGTGTCAGTGATTGTTTTTATTTCACTAGAGGCTACTCTTATATTGCAGAATCAAGCAGTTTTAACAAAACAACTATCGGCACCGATTAATCAGTAAAACCGATATATCGGTCTACCTCTACAATAGCGAGACTTAGTGGTTAGAAACTAAGTAACGCTGGTAATCCAGTGGTTTTACATTTAATCACCCTCCACTGCGCTTGAGCAAAGCACTTAACACCTGGTAGCTCCACTGGGATAGCCTCTGTAGTAAAAACAGCCTGTAAGTTGCTTTGAATAAAGCATCTACTAAATGAATACTGTAACGCTGTCACAGCCATGCATTGGAGCACACTGAGCAGCAAACTAACTTTCAACATCACATAGAGTGACAAGTCATAGAGTGCACCCTCTCCAACAAGGTAGTGAAATTACTGCCCTGTTCCAGCTGTCCCAGTCGAATGTAAGTGCTGTTATTGTGATGTGGAAACATCTAAAAGCAACAACAGCTCAGCTGTGAAGCGGTCGACCACACAAGCTCAGAGAACGAGAACAGAGAGCTGAATCATTTAGTGAATAAACATAGTCTGCCCTCGGTTTCAACATTCCCTCGGTTCCACTCAGTTACTGTATCTGAAAGTAATGTCAGCACTAGAATGATATTTCAAGAGCTGCATGAAATAAGTTACATGCTAGTTAGAATGTGTACACTTGCGTTGTGAATTAGCGGTTTCCGTAAAAATAACAATGCAATTTGTCAAGGAATTCACAAATGAGTAGCTCCTAAAAATTTGCTAATACTTCAGTATATTCCTTATATGCTATTAGGAGTTCAGGTTTTCAGGACAGTTTTCTCAAGTTGTTTAATCTTATTAAACATTTTAATCTTTATGTGTTTAAACAATTAAACGTTTATATTTTTTATAATTGTTTGAATATTTGGTTAAGTTTGGTCTGTTAAAGTTAAATTGTATTATTTTCATGTACAAAAAAGAAATAAAAATGAATGAATGAATGATATGATATGATTAAATTTAAAAGAATATTTTCATCAAAAGACAAAAATTATGACTAAAATAAACTGCTCCTGAGTCATAGAAGAAATTGACCTGGTAAGAATATCTCTTTCAGATGATCCGTTCACAAGTGGACTGCTCTAAACACAGTGGCGAAAAAAAGTTTTGTGAGTCTATCACTCAAAAACAATTCGGAGGTTGCTGAAAACGCATGTGAACGCATCGCATTTATTTATAACTGCGCTCTGATGCATCCTGGACAACAACGTTTTGATGGTAACCCTTTACAATAAGGTTCCATTTGTTAACATTAGTTAATGCATTAGGTATCATGAACTAACAATTAACAATATATTTGTTACACAATTTATACATCTTTGTTGATGTTAGTTCATAAAAATACAATTGTTCATTGTTAGTTCATGATGCATTAACTAATGTTAACAAACACTACTTTTGATTTAAAAAATGAATTAGTAAATGTTGAAATCAACATTAACGAAGATTAATAAATGCTTTATAAGTACTGTTCATTGTTAGTTCATGTTAACTAATGTTGTTAACTAATGTTAACAAATGGAACCTTGTTGTTAAGTGTTACCGTTTTGATTTCTAAATGCAAACCATTTGTATTAAAATGACTAAACATGTAGAACCCCCCCCACCCACACACACAAATTAAAGGTGTACAAAGGTGCATGTATATCACACAAAAACAAAACTTCTCAGTTACCGATGTCATTGTAAAAAATGAGCTATTCATAGTAAGTCATGATTTATTGAAAGCAGAATATTGTACAATATCTCGAATAAAAGAGACTGATATAAAAAGAGTCATCATCACATATTTCAAAAATACTATTTGTACTATTACTATTTCAAACAAATGAAACCTGATCCCACCTTGTAGGTCTCTCCCATTGAGTGCTGCGTGTGATATGATTCAGATACTGGATCCGGCCAGATGCAGTTCTTCTCTCTTCCCAGCTGCAGGCGAAAAACAAGAGAGACATTCATACAGACGAACAAACAGACAGACATACACGCGCATATGCGTGCAGGGACAAACACAAGGGGCCTGATAAAAACTTTGATTGTTACTAATGAGAATCTACTAAAGTTCAAACATTGTTTTAAATGAATGTTTTGAATTAAAGAGTTATTTTACTTACCCGTCAGGCAAGTCATTGTCGAACAGACGACTGCAGTCTACGACTGGCCCTCCACTGCTTATTCTGTCCCTGGACTGAAGACTTACTGTTGACAGGAGAACAACAAACAGAAAAAAATGACACACAAAAACGAGCTATTAGATGGGTCCCATCAGTGTCCCAAGGTGTCTGCGCCACGATTTGACTGAAACTATGTAACAGCAATGTCAAG
The DNA here is from genome assembly GCF_019703515.2 of Myxocyprinus asiaticus. NCBI lineage: Eukaryota > Metazoa > Chordata > Actinopteri > Cypriniformes > Catostomidae > Myxocyprinus > Myxocyprinus asiaticus. The sequence continues at coordinate 8,104,156 of NC_059357.1, read as the reverse complement.
AATATTGCTGCAAGCAGCAATTAGCAGAACCCAGCAAGTATAGGAAGTATAGGATAAAAAAAACAAAATGGACAAAATGGACTGGTGCTCATGGTTGAGATTTTGACTCTTTTGATTGGGCTTGGATATGTTAAGTGGTTGACTTTCGTCTATGATGTTGCAGCTCAACATTGACACATGTAAATTAATTTTCCTTGCCAATTACTCCCAGAGAAATTGTTAGTTTTTGCATGTATGTGTACCAAGGTTAGGCAAAATTCAGAATTGGCTGTCTTTTTAATTAATGAGCTGGAATTAAAATTAAATTGGCCACGCCCCACAGGAAGTTGAATTGTAATTTGAATTGTAATAATAGGAAATGGAATTTAATGAATTGCAATTCAAAGAAATTCAACAGTCATTTATTTATAAGCCTATTTCCTCCCGAAAATGCCAAGAGTACATTTCAGCAAAATCTAGACAAAGTGTGGCCACTTTGAAGATGCTAAAATATAACATAGTTTTGATTTATTTTGGAATTTTTTGAGTCACAACATAATTCCCATATTTCCATTTCTATTATTCCATAGTTGTGATGACTTTACTATTAGTCTAAAATGTGAGAAAAAAAAAAAAAGAAAAAAAACTACGAATGAGTAAGTGACCCTAACTTTTGAACGGTAGGGTATATATATATATATATTGTTTTTTTTTTTTACTTATTAGACATAATATTTCTCTAATATTATATTAATATGATCTAATAATTCTCTTATACATAACTAATTAAATTGAACACAGCATTCAAAACAGATTTTAATTTTGCCATACAGCACCAGAAATGATCCACTAAATAGATAAACATTTGAATCTATTACTTGTGTAATATATTGTGTAAATTAAAGCTTTTAGGAAAATCAAGTTATCTTTCACCATGGTCAAGAAAATAAAAATGTATTGCATAAAGTGAAATAAGTTCATACAAAGTTCTGTGTCTGTGGAATTTCAAACATTATTTATTATATTTTATTATGTTTATTGTATTATTAATTTCAAGTAAATGAACTGAACTTTAAAATTGTAACTTAAAATAAAAAACATTACTTAAAATCTGCCATCATTGTAACAATTACCTATTTAGATCAAGTTACTAAGATTTCTTAAAACTTAAGAGGCCTACAACACCTTTTTTTGTGTCCAAGAGTGTCAAAAATGGCAAAGATTTCTCTCTTTTGAAACCTTCCAAGAATAATAAAGTTCAAAGTATATTTCAGTTTTCTGTGTGATGCAAATTTGAATGGCACGTGGACAAACAGAGTATACACTAGCCTTATTTTCATCATGGAACATGCATGTGATGCAAAAGTAACATTATATGACTGATATTAAAACATGGTACTGCTGTTTAACATTAGAGAAATGTTAGAGGGTTGTTTGATACACGACCACGGGAGAGCATTCATGTTCTAATGAACGGCTGCTTGTAAAATCAGTTGTGTGACCATGGGACATGTAACCAAGGGCGCAAATACATCCGCAGCACCCTACACAACTCTGTATTAATGAAGGGACAATGCGGCTTTTCAAGACCTCTGGTGTATGAAAAGGAAATCGCTGTGGACTATCAAAGCTCTACGGAGAAATCATACAAGAATGAGTGTGTTTTTCCTCCTTTGCTTCTAACTGAGGGATGATTTTAAGGCATTGAAGGTAAATGTGTGAGTGTTTAACCATAACTAATGAAAAGCTTTGAAGTTCTCCAGTGCTGATGCACAGGATAAAACGAAAGATGTGGCAAATAGAGGAAATGTAGGGGCTGAACGAGACAGCTCTCCAGATTCCTGACAGACTCAAAGCTCCTGACTCACCTACTATCTGTCCCCTCACTGTGTCACTGTCATTTGGTCCCAACTTGTTGAGGTCCAAACGCTGATCTGTGAATGAACGAGAGAAACCGAGAAAGAAACAAATATGGAAAGGAAAGAGAAAAAAAAAAAAGAGATAATTTGTCATTAGTTCACATGAGAAACCAAAGAGTGTTGGGAAGCTACTTTGAAACTGTATTTCCCAAGCTGGTTCAGTTGATGTACATGCAAGTTCTAGAGAAAACAAACAACTGAAAAGGCAATTGGCTCTTTTAACTGAAAGGCGGGGCTTCCATTCCTCCAGCTGCCATATTTTAATGACTCTGGTTAATCTATAGTCGAGCTAAGTACAGTTGAAGTCAGAAGTTTACATACATCTTAGCAAAATATATGTAAACTCAGTTTTTCACAATTCCTGTCATTTAATCATACAAAACATTCCCTGCCTTAGGTCAGTTAGGATCACTACTTTATTTTAAGAATGTGAAATGTCAGAATAATAGTAGAGAGAATGATTTATTTCAGCTTTTATTTCTTTCATCACATTCCCAGTGGGTCAGAAGTTTACATACACTTTGTTAGTATTTGGGAGCATCGCCTTTAAATTGTTTAACTTGGGTCAAACATTTTGGGTAGCCTTCCACAAGCTTCTCACAATAAGTTGCTGGAATTTTGGGCCATTCCTCCAGACAGAACTGGTGTAACTGAGTCAGGTTTGTTGGCCTCCTTACTCGCACACGCTTTTTCAGTTCTGCCCACAAATTTTCTAGCAGACTGAGGTCAGGACTTTGTGATGGCCACTACAATACATTGACTTTGTTGTCCTTAAGCCATTTTGTCACAACTTTGGAGGTATACTTGAGGTCATAGACCATTTGGAAGACCCATTTGCGACTGAGCTTTAACTTCATGGCTGATGTCTTGAGATGTTGCTTCAATATATCCACATCATTTTCCTTCCTCATGATGCCATCTAGTTTGTGAAGTGCACAAGTCCCTCCTGCAGCAAAGCACTCCCACAACATGATGCTGCCACCCCCATGCTTCACGGTTGGGATGGTGTTCTTCAGCTTGCAAGCCTCACCCTTTTTCCTCCAAACATAATGATGGTCATTATTGCCAAAAAGTTCAATATTTGTTTCATCAGACCAGAGATAATTTCTCCAAAAAGTAAGGTCTTTATCCCCATGTGCACTTGCAAACTGTAGTCTGGCTTTATGGCAGTTTTGGAGCAGTGGTTTCTTCCTTGCTTAGCAACCTTTCAGGTTATGTTGATATAGGACTCGTTTTACTGTGGATATAGATACTTGTCTACCTGTTTCCTCCAGCATCTTCACAAGGTCCTTTGCTGTTGTTCTGGGATTGATTTGCACTTTTTGCACCAAACTACATTCATCTCTAGGAGACAGAATGCATCCTGAGCAGTATGATGGCTGCGTGGTCCCATGGTGTATATACTTGCATACTATTGCTTGTACAGATGAACGTGGTACCTTCAGGCGCTTGGAAATTGCTCCCAAGGATGAACCAGACTTGTGGAGGTCCACAATTTTTTTCTGAGGTCTTACCTGATTTCTTTTGATTGTCCCATGATGTCAAGCAAAGAGGCACTGAGTTTGAAGGTAGGCCTTAAAATACATCCACAGGTACACCTCCAATTGACTCCAATTAGCCTATCATTAGCTAATTGGTTAGCTGCCTAAAGGCTTGACATCATTTTCTAGAATTTTCCAAGCTGCTTAAAGGCACAGTTACCTTAGTGTTTGTAAACTTCTGACCCACTGAAATTGTGATATAGTCAATTAAATGTGAAACAATCTGTCTGTAAACATTTGTTGGAAAAATTACTCGTGTCATGCACAAAGTAGATGTCCTAATTGACTTGCCTAAACTATAGTTTGCTAATATGAAATCTGTGAAGTGGTTAAAAATGAGCTTTAATGACTTCAACCTAAGTGTATGCAAACTTCTGACTTCAACTGTATTTAGCTACACTAAAAGATACTAACAAAAAGTAGCTAACTGTAATGAAGTTATTTAAAGGGCCAATATCTTTAATAAACAGTTCATGTCCAAACAAACCAATTGACTAAAATGAATCCGACACTCCTGGCAGGATGCTCAATAAATGGCACAAGATGTGAAATAACAGACAAAAACAGCCTTTAACAAGTTAAAGGAAAAACTACACAGTTTTTAAAACAGTTGAGCTACTAAAAAAATTAAGTTGTGGCGTCACTACTTTTTAGTAAGTTGAATCCAAAGACCCTGTGTAATGTCTGCATCACAACCTCTGACTTCCTCATTTGAGGCTTAAAAACAGCCTAACCACTCTACATTTCATGTCTGAGGTCACACACACTGCAGCACTCTGTGAGTGTGTGTGTGTGCACAGATGCAGCATTATTCCTCTCAGACTGTAGATGTGCTGATAGGAATGAGACGCTTCTAGAATCACGCTGAGTCTCTGTCATTGCCGGAAAGAGAGAGACAGGAATAACAAGTAGCCTGCAGACATTAGAGAGGCCACTATCTGTTCTCACTCTCTCTCTTGCACGCACACACACACGCACACGCACACGCGCGCGCGCACACACGCACACACACACACACACACACACACACACACACACACACACACACACACAGATCAGGATGCACAGCTAGACTAAACAGGGCTGGGGGTACATTCACCAAACCAAACACACTCAACACACATTTAAACTTCTTTAACGTTGTCAAATACCTGCAAACAATGATGATGACACTCCAAAAATTCAAAATAAAAACATTTGGGTTAAATTTGGGTTAAAATATTAACTTTTAACTTACAACTAATCTACAATGAAATTTTGCCCAAAACTGAAAACTATTTTAATGTTAAGGCTGACAACCAATATGATGGACAGTATTATAATCTTTAATATTAAAAAATAATAATAATAATTATAATAATTGCATCTTGAAAAACTATCCCACTTTATATTTATCATATATTTTGTATATACGAATATAGTCGTCAGATTTATTGGCATTTAAAAAAACAAACAAAAAACAAAACAAAAACACTAATTTAGGCTGATATTAAAAAAGCCACCAATAAATTGTGTATTTTTAGTAAATTTATTGTAACTGCAAAAAAATCTGTAATACTGGCCAATACCTATATGGTCACTGACATATCATAAATGTTTTGTAAATTTATTGTAATTTTAAGAAAATCTGTAAATTTTGGCTGAAATAGAATATATATTAATAGATAAACTGAGCAATTGTTTTACTGATTAAATGTATCGTTACTTTAAAAAAAATCTGTTTTATTGGCCTATACAGACATAGGCCTAATCATGATACTTTTAATAATTTACAGCCATAAAAAAAATCAATATCAATATAGCTACCCATACACATTGTGCATTTTTTGTACATTTACCATAATTGGAAAAATTCTGTAATACTGGCCAATACCTGTATGGTCACCGATACATTGTACATTTTTTGTAAATATGTTATAATTTTAAGAAAATCTGTAATATTTGGCTGAAATAGGATATATTCATATATAAACTGAGCAATCTTTTTACTAAGCGAGTAAATGTATTGTTACTTAAAAAAATATCGGTATTATTTGCCGATACAGACACAGGCCTAATCACGATATTTTAATAATTTATCGCCATAAAATAATAATAACAAATTAGACAGAAATCAATATAGCCACCAATACACTGTGCATTTTTTGTAAATGTGTTATAATTTTAAGAAAATCTGTAATATTTGGCTGAAATAGGATATATTCAAATATAAACAACTGCTTTACTGAGCCAGTAAATGTAACGTAAATTAAAAAAGAAAATCTGTATTATTGGCCAATACAGATTTAGGCCTAATCATGACACATTGTACACTTTTCATAATTTTTTGCCATTTAAATAAAAAATGTACTAATATTAGCTGATACCAATACAGCATTTTTCAAAAAATTTTTTGAAAATGGTAACACTTCAAAATAAAGTTGTATTTGTTGACATTAGTAAATGCATTAGATATCATGAACTGACTATGTATTTATTAATCTTGGCTAATTGTTGGTTCATAATGCATTAATGTTAACGTAAATTAAAACTTTTACTTGAAATTACTCATGTGTTGAAATGAACATGAACAAAGTTTAATAAATGCTGTAAAATTATTGTTCATCGTTAGTTCATGTTATGTAGTTAACTAATATTAACACATACAACCTTACTGTAAAGTGTTACCCTTGTAATAAAAAATAAAAAAACACTAATACGGGAGAAAACACAGCGAGAGGAACAGACAGAGGAAATGATGGAAGAGAGACAGAGGGGTGCAACAGGAAATGGTGAAGTGAATCACTTCCAGCTGTAGGAGCGGCTGAGAGTTTCCTGTGCTTCTCCAGGACAGTGGTCACGCTGGAGGCTTTCTAGGGAAAGTCTGTGATTAAAATAGTGATGAACGATATATCGATAACCAGGAAAATAAACGTTTTTGATTTTAATGCCTGTCTGACATGAAAGCCAGGCTAGTGTTGCAAGCCATGTCACTCTGTGAAAATTATTTAAACATCTCTGCATCTTCTTACATTGTTTTGGGCTGTTTTTAATCGGGATCATCTACTGTAAATAATGACATGCCATTTCCCATTTTCTGGTTATGTTTCATGAAGCAATAAATGAAAACGCAACAAAAACATGCATGTATGTTACTTGGGGGCAATCATTTTCACATATTACTTTGTGTAAACAAAATATGGAAAATAACATATTGTTACTTACAGCAAAGGATTGTGATTAAAACAAACACAAATCTTGAAATAGTCGTCACAGAGCGACATGAGATAGATAAAAACACTAGTATGTGAGTGAAACTAATGTGCTTGATGTATTTAAGAGTTTAGACTTTGTAACGTTATGACTCATGACTATTCAATCTGTACGATGTTTCTACCTATTCGTACTACCCTAAATAGACTGACTTAGTGAAAAACATTGACTCTTATGCAGCTGACAGAAATTCAGAGACAGAGACATTAAAAGGACGAGACGAGTCACCTGTATACATATGAAAGGGAAAATTGTAACATTAAATATGACAGCTGTAATCTCGCTCTATAAGTCAAGAGCCAAATACCCATTTGTTGCATTGAGCTACAGAAATACAATTTATGATTACATTTTGACGTATTTCCTATAATATGCCTATATTTGCATAAAGTTAATTTTGGCATCAATTAGGAGTACACTAGTGTAAAGATCACCTCAAAGCAAACACATGAAATAAAAGCAACAAAAATCCAAATTCGATTTCATGCCAAAGGTTGCCCACTTAACTTATTAAGCCCTTCTAACACACACTTAAAATCTCTAGGAGCCAATTACACACACGCAAACACACTCATAGTCTGCCTAAGTCGGTTACACACACTTTGACCTATGTTTTCTTAGCTAATTATACACACACACTAACTGGTTATGTTTCTAAGCCAATCACACACAAACATACACACACACACTTACAGCCTGTGTCTTTGAGTCGGTTAATAGAGTTGGAGAGGAGTCGTACGCAGCCCAGAAATCCCGCCCCCTGTTTCTTATGGATCTTCTTATGGTTCCAAACACTGATTGTGATGGAGTCCGACTTCCCAATATACCTGGAAAAAGAAAGATGCAAGATCAGACTTAAAACTAGGGCTGTGTCGATATGATTCATATCAATATATCGCTACTCTTTTTTGTATCGATCCTTGTATCGATAATCTTTATTTATTTGTGCATCCATATTATTTCCTACAGCTCAATTAGTGAAAATGCAGATCACCTAAATAGGTGCAAACCCTAAAACATTCTTAGTGCGTTCAAAACCATTTCTATGAGAGGCCGTACTGAACAAAAGTAAACCGCGCAAGAGACATTGAAATTGGGAACCGAGGACTGGTTTGTATTCAAAACTGGTTCCATTTAAAAAAAAAAAAAAAAAAAAAAAAAAACAGAACCTGAAAGATTTTCATGACTTTTGGTTTCATAAACGGTTCTCCAACATGCATTTTTCTGCCGATGTGGACACAACAGCGCTTAACATACAGTGCAACCAGCGTAGCACGGTTCCCAAACTAATAACTCTCAGTTGGTTATTTTGAATCTACAGTGCGAAATATACAGCGTGACCAGTGTAGTTTGATTCTCAAATGAATGACTCTTATGAGCCAGTTCTTTTGAACCTACAGTGCAAAATGTACAGCACGACCAAAGTAGTTTGAATCTTGAACGAATGACTGTTCTTTTGAATATACAGCATGAAACAAAGCGTGACCATTGTAGCCCAATTCACTAACACGTGACTCTTAATAGTTGTTTTTTTTCCTACGCCGCAAAACATACATCGCTTCCTTGAATGACTGGTTGAATGAATCAGCTGTTTTTTTAGTGGATCAAAAAAGAACTGACCCTCAAGTCATTAATTTTGTCATGTCCAAATTTAAAATAAAAAGAAAGAAGAATTCTTTTCGTCTACTATACACCAACTTTATCAATGGCGCAGCCACTAAAGTCATTTAAAACAAAATCTTTATTTGTTGCCACATGACAGAGACCGGTAGAATTTCGTAACACTACTGTCTCTGTTGTTGAAATGACATCTTGAGAACTTTCAACAAATTTGGTTTGTCTGAATGTTTTGGCATGACGTTAGACAAAACAAATGATTCACTTAAAATTGGGGAACAGAAACATCTCCAAAAGTGGACATCAAAAATAGTGAGTCTGACAAGAAATGTCCAAGCAAAGTCTGAAATTTGTGTCAGCCAGCCAATGGGATGGAATCCCTAGGCAAATTATCTTGTTTGAACTAAAAACAAATAGAAGAAGTAGAGGAATAGAGAGAAGGCAGAAGAAGGGGTAAGATGAAAGGAACGAGAAGACAAAACTCTACAATGTCGCTTGATATTCTGACCAGAGGGGGCCTAACCAAACCCAAACAATCAAAATGATTCTCTCTGATCTAAAGAGAGTTTATCAAACATCTAGAGAACCAGAGACCAGCTGAAGTCTGAGCTCATAATGGTCCTTATCCAAAACATACTGGAGAGTCTTCATGCCAAATGTTACTTTTCACAGGACCAGACAAAAGCTTGTAGATGACTAGCAACAAGAAGTTACCAAATCAGACCAGAGTGAAAGAGAACAAGCAGCAAACAAATAAAGCCAAAACCCTGTCCTGTCAACATTATACAATAGGTAATTATGGTTTAACCCGTTTTATTTTTTATTTTATTTCATTTTCTAAGACAATCCTCGAAGCAAAACTGAAAGACTGAACTTTCCCAGCAAACATCAACTTAAATTCTGTCATCATTTACTCACCCTCATGTTGTTCCAACCCATATAAGAAATACTGAAGGATATTGACTGTGCCCATTTTCCATTCAATGAAAGTGAATGGTAACTGAGGCCTAACATCTCTTTTTGTGTTCCACAGAACAAATAAAGTCATACAGGTTTGGAACAAGAGGGTAAAATTTGACAGAATATTCATATTTGCGTGAACTATCCCTTCAATCCTGGAAAAAAGTTTTTGGGGAAAATGTAAAACAGAGAAAAGTTTCAGACTTTTGGGCCCCACTATATGTTAAGTTTCAAGGTGGTGAAGAGAAATCCCAATATACTTATTTAGGTTTTAAAGTTTAAGCAAGCACTCTTTCTATTCCCCACCCATTATTCCAGTTTGTGGGGAGGCTATTTTCCGCTTAAAGACGTGACATGTTTGGCTAACTCGACAGCCGTTGCCATGGCGACCAAACAAAACGGAGACGTGTGCTTCCTCTTGTTGCCGGCTGTCGGGACGACATGAGAACGGGACAAGTGTTGGAAAATAGCTTGCTTCTTTTGCATTGACCTTCCTCACATCTCACTTTCATTTTTTCGGTCTGTGGGAAAAAAAACAGGCCACCATTGAGGGAAAGTTTCTATTTTTACTCCACGCTGTGAAACAGTTGATACTCGTAATTCTAGATAAAGCCTCTGTTAAAAATGAAAGTAGAACTAGATGTGTACTGTACAGCGTGAAAATTTGATTTGAGAGTTTTCAGCCATGCCAAATTCCATGAAAAATCTAGGAGTCTACAGAGGAGGTGACCTAATTCCTCAAAGCCTGAAGATGCTGGGAGCTTTACTGATGGGCTGCACTGATCAAGAGATTGGAAGAAATTGTACACCACTGGTTCAAGAAAATCACCTGGGTTTTCTCAAAAATGCTTTACATCACATGTTAATGGAACAGTTCACCCAAAATATAGAAATTTTGAATAATGTTCACATTTTACATACAATTACCTCAGGCCATTTACCACATGAACAAATAAACTACCTCTGGACTCCCCCATAGTGCAATAATGTAAATACATATCTCATGTACATGTAAAATCACATATTTAATTCAATAACTGTACATACCCCTAAAAATTCAATAACTGTACATACCCCTAAATTGCACATACATTACCACTTGCACATGTACATACGCCATTCTGTTATATGTCCTATTATTTGTATGTCTATTTATACTCTTACCTTGTTTTATATTCTGTGTCTCACTGTAATGTTCTGTGTGCACTTGTTTCTCCTATCACCCAAATAAATTCCTTGTGTATGTAAGAACACTTGGCAATAAAGCTCATTCTGATTCTGATGACAGTGGTGATTAAGACACTTTAAATAATTAGCTTTTATACTGTTATTGTACTAAAGCCAAAAGAAATTATTCCAATTATTATCTGGAAAAGATTTAGCCTACTTTGTATTAAGTTGACAGTGTATTTTTTTCCACATAATAGGAGATAAAGGGGCGGCCGGAGACGCCGGTTTGGGAGAGAGAGGCGCACACGGCCGCGCTGCACATTTGTTTATGTTTGTTTTAAGTTCATTTTTATCATTAAAGTTTATGTTTACTGTTCAGCCGGTTCCCGCCTCATCCTTGCCCATCCTTATACTGTTACAGTGGTGCTGAAACCTGGGAAGGAGGAGGGATGCGCTGTCGCGGAGTCCTCACTGCTGCCATCCGCCAGGTGAGCAGCCGTGGCCATCTGCTTGGGGACGGAGGAACCGCGACTGTCTGCCGGGGGAGGCACGAGCTGGCGTCTGCCAGAGGGAGGAGGAACGGTTGAGGACCGGACAACAGCGAGTCCGTGAGCCAGCAAGTAAGTTCTTCTCTCTCATTTCTGTGTGTCTTCTCTCACCCTTTCCCTCTCCCCATGCCTCCCCTCTTCTCTAGAATGGTGTCAGAACACACAGTGTATGGCAGCTTGCTGTGTATGGGGTTGCGTAGCCACAGACCGGTCAGAGTGCCCATGCTGACCCCTGTCCACCGCCAAAAGCATGTACAATGGGCACGTGAGCGTCAGAACTGGACCATGGATCAATGGAAGAAGGTGGCCTGGTCTGATGAGTCACGTTTTCTTTTAAATCATGTGGACGACCGGGTGCGTGTGCATCGTTTAAGAGATGGCAGCAGGATGCACTATGGGAAGAAGGCAGGCTGGCGGAGGCAGTGTGATGCTCTGGGCAAAGTTCTGCTGGGAAACCTTGGGTCCTGGCATTCATGTGGATTTTCCTTTGACACGTACCACCTACGCAAATATTGTTGCAGACCACGTACACCCCTTCATGGCAACTGTATTCCCTGATGGCAGTGGCCTCTTTCAGCAGGACATTGTGCCCTGCCACACTGCAAAAATTGTTCAGGAATGGTTTGATGAACATGACAAAGAGTTCAAGGTGTTGACTTGGCCTCCAATTTCCCCAGATCTCAATCTGACTGAGCATCTATGGGATGTGCTGGACCAACAAGTCCGATCCATGGAGGCTCCATCTCGCAACTTACAGGACTGAAAGTATCTGCTGCTAACGTCTTGGTGCCAGATCCAACAGGACAACTTCCCATGCCTCGACGGGTCAGAGCTGTTTTGGTGGCATGAGGGGGACCTACATGATATTAGGCAGGTGGCTTTAATGTTGTGGCTGATCGGTGTATATACAGTGCAGTATATGTACAGTATATTACCCTTTTTTAAATTTATGAAAACGTTTTCTTTCTCTGAAATTTTCCATGGATACCCTAGCACACCCCTCGCGGCCCCCCAGGGGTCCATATCAAAGAGTCCTATAAATTAATTTTAAAAAAATGCTAAATTGATCATTTTAATCTAATTAAATAGAGCCAATCAAATCAAATTGACTATCTTAATTAGAAAACAATTGCTTCTGAATTGAAAACCAGTGAATCGTGAATTGAATCAATTCACTGTGAACCCAAACACTTTTTTTTTTACATTTCAGTCTTTTCCTCACAGAAAGTTACTGTGTGACTTCAGAAGTCCTGGAATATACAGTATTTCACAAGTTGTATGGACTTTTATGGTATTGTATGGTATTTTATGGTTCGTTTTGGGGTTTTTTATACCACAGAAGAAAGTCAGTCATATAGGTTTGGAACAACATGAGGGTGAGTAAATGAAGACAATTTAAATTTTTGAGTGAACTATCCCTTTAAGAAAGTTCTGCAGCATTTACCAAAAAAAGCACATGGTCACCTTGACCTTTGTTTTTGTTTTTTGTCCATCGGAAATGTTTACTTCAACTAATTTTCAAAGTGACCCATACTCTTTATGACTTCAAACTTCCCTCCGCTATAAAATTATCCATAAGCACAAGAAATTAAACAACAGACGCCTTAGACGATGTGATATCAAAAACAGACTTGATTTCTCAACGGTGACTCACACAGAACATCGACTAAAATGAAACCACACATGAAGCGTCTAATGACACTGTCTGACATTCTTAAGCTCTTACAGGAAAGAACCAAAGCCCTGAAGGCCAAATATATGACTCAAGTCAAAACAACTGGACGTATGACCATGTGGTTCAAAATGAGATCCATTTCCGTGTTGTCTTCTTCCTGGATTCTGTTTCCTAAACACAACGTTATTTTCTCAGGTTTTAATTTCAAAAGTTTAAATGAGCTGGGATCAAGTGTTGTGAGAAAGGGTGTGCGTGATTGATAAAGACTTTCAAGGAAGAGCACTTACAAGTCGTAGTGTTGGTTCCATTTGGGGTCCAGAGTGTTTCTCACTGTGTCTGTTGAGTGGCATTGTCCTGAACCGTCAACCACCACCTTAGCGAAAGGGTCTGGGAGTCCTGTGAAACACAGAACATGTATTTACATACACACCAGAGCTGGAATTGAAGATGGAATTTAATTAAAGCAGCAGCAACACCTGCTAGTATACTCCATCATTTAGTTTGTAATTCACTTAGATTAGTTCACCCAAAAATACAAATTCAGTGATTGTTTACTCACCCCTGTGTTGCTATAACCCCATATGACTTTCTTTCTTTTTCTTTACACAAAGGGAGAAATTGTGAAAAGAAAATTGTGCTCAGTGGTGTCATACAATGGCAGTTTATGGTAACCACCTCTTCAAGCTACAAAAGAACAAACCAATTATAATTCAGGAGTTTAATAAATTATTGTCTGCAACTCGTGTCTTGTTCTGAAGGAATACGATAAGGATTGGTGAGAAACAAACCGAAAATGAATGTGTTATTTAGTGAAAATCTTCAACGACCACTGGTCTCCAGTACGCGTTTGTGAGACAGCCTGCACGCGAGCTTTAGAGCTCCTTGCACGAGAGCAGAATGCTGCAGCCGCTCGCGAGATGGGCGTTCATGCGAAAACTTGTTTTGTTTAGATTCAACAGGACCACCAGTGATATTAACAACAGAAACCACAACATAGCTGCACACAAACCAGAGAACAGAACTTAGACAACATGTCTGAAGAGTTTGTAGTCAAAAAATAAATGCATTTCGATGACAAAGCCTTATTTGTTTGAATCGGAGTCCTCAGGCAAACAGACAGATGGGGCTGAAGGTAGCTACAGCCACACGTGTTCTACTCAGATACCAAACGACATGCAATAAAAGTTTATAATCCATGTTAATCAGAGATTTTGTCCTTAGCAGCTGCGACGGTGACGGGACATTCTGTCGATCACTAGTTTCTATATTTGACAATGCGCCGTGAGTCGCGTCCACTATGAACTGGCACTGGTCCAAAATCATGCTGATAACATTATATTGAAGCCAGCATCTCACTTGCCAGTTAAAACTACTTGTTTTTGGCAGAGAAGTGCAACTATGTTGTGTTTTCTGTTGTTAATATCGCTGGTGGTCCTGTTGAAGCGAAACAAAACAAGTTTTCACTTGAATGCCCCATCTCGCGAGTGGCTGCAGTGTTCTGCTCTCGTGCAGGGAGCTCTACAGCTTGCGTGCAGTCTGTCTCATGAACGCGACCAGGAGACCAATGGTCGTTGGAAGATTTTCACTAAATAATACATTCATTTTCGGGTTGTTTCTCACCAAACCTTATAATATTCCTTCAGAACAAGACATCAGTCACATCTAATATCGGCCGATATTAGCCTTTCACAGATATATCGGTATCGGCGTTTGTTTTCCGATATGCGCAGATACGAAAACTTTTTTTCAGAACATATAATGCTGAAAACAATGCTTGTGGTGATTTAGAATTGGTGTCAATACATAATTTGTCCAGCAGAGCGCGCTCCAACTCCATTGTTTACAGAGCTGACTCCGAACTGACGGTGGTTCTGCAGACAGTACGGAGTTAAGCGCCATCTTCACGGTAAGTTGCTAACTAGTTTGTGAAATACATACTGCAAAGTTAATAAAAAATGACCCCATCATTTTCCCTTTTCAATATAACTAATATAACGTTAACCCTGTTCCTGACAACCATGTCACTCATGTTTATCACATCTGTTTGCTGTTAGCTAGCTATAGTTTCTCAGTGCAGTCAGTAACGTAGCAGACTGAAAAGTAAACATCAGAGCATCTTTTTGCAGCTCAGCAGATAACGGTGCTGTGGTGGATTGTGTCTGTTGAGTGTTGGTTTCATGCTACGTTGTTACCTAGTTGGTGAGACGCAATGCTGGAAAGTAAATAAACAATGTCCATCTTTTACTCTCCATGACAACGAGCTTATAGCTAACCACATAGTTACTTTTATACCTTGTCAGCTGAGTGGAAGCTAATGTGTAAACATGTATTCACCAAACTGTTTTGTTCAGGATTCGCAGTTTGGTACCCCCTTCAACCGAACAACTCCAGTCGTTGCATTTATAAAATTTCATATTTAAAAGTCTGGTTTTCCACCATTGAAAGTTCCCCTGAACTTGTATAGCAGAATACGGTGTAACACCGCTGCCGCTGTTTATCTCTTGACTCAGCAGGTGTAAATGCTTCTTGTTTTACAACCTGCTCCTAATTAACTGGCAGTATTAAAATAGTCAGCATTTGACTGATACTAAACAGTACTACTGATGTTTATTTAGCTATTTATTTTATTTTTAGTTATTCTTTATTTAAATGGTCAGCAGTTGAATGATACTAAACATACAGTACTGATTTTTATTTAGCTATAATTAATTTATTCTTTATTTAAATGGTCAGCAACTGACTTGATACTGAACATACAGCACTGATGTTCATTTAGCTGTTTATCGTATTTTTATTTATTCTTTATTTTCTCAATGTTCATTTCTAGAATTTGTTGACAATGTATTATAATAATAATGTCAAATATTCTTTGATAAAAATGTTTAAGAAAGCAGCCTTCTGAGTACCTTTGCACAGTCATATCGGTGCAAAATCGGTGCACAATCCACATAGAAAAGGTGTTTTCATTCCAGCTCAAAAATTAACTATATTGGCCACCATATCGGTAATCAGTGAATTTCCCCCCTCTAAAATAGATATCGTCTCAAAAATCCCACTTGAGTCGGGCTCTAGTCGCATCCAATAATTTATTAGACTTCTGAATTATGCTTTTGCATGCTTTTGAAGCTTGAAGTGGTGGTCACCATAAACTGCCATTGTACACTGCCTGGCCAAAAAAAAGTTGCATACTCTAATATTTCGTTGGAATGCCTTTAGCTTTGATTACAGTGTGTATTCGTTGTGGCATTGTTTCGACAACCTTATGCAACAACACAACATTTATTTCCGTCAAAAGCTGCATACATTTCTGATCTTGTATTGATGAAAGGAGAGTCGAACCACTCCAGCACATCCCAAAGACTTTCAGTGGGGTTAAGGTCAGGACTCTGCGATGGACAATTCATTCAATTCATGGCACTGTCATCTTGGAATATGCCCGTTTCATCAGGGAAGAAAAAAATCCATTGATGGGATAACCTGGTCATTCAGTACATTCAGGAAGTCAGCTGACTTCATTTTAGTGCTGCAAAACATTGCTGAGCCTAGACCTGACCAATTGGAGCAACCCCAGATCATAACACTCCCTCCAGAGGCTTGTACAGTGGGCACTATGCATGACGGGTGCATTGCTTTATGCGCTTCCCTTCTTACCAGGATGCGCCTATCACTTTGGAATAGGGTAAATCTGAACTCAGACCACATGACCTTTTTCCATTACTCCACAGTCCAATCTGAGTGGCTTTCTAGTGGCCACATAGCTGTTTAGCCCCAATCCTCTAAGTTCTCATTGCATTGTGCGTGAAAATGCTCTTACTTTCACTATTAAACATAGCCATGAGTTCTACTATCGATTTTGTATGATGTGACTTCAAGAGTTTTAGTGATCTCCGATCAAGATCATTCAAGATTTTTTCCCGACCACGTTTCTTCCGCGAAGCTGACGGTTCACCACTGTACTTGTATTGTCCAGGTTTTAATAATGCGTTGGACAGTTCTTAACCCAATTCCAGTGATTTCAGCAATCTCCTTAGTTGTTTTCTTTGCTTGATGCAGGCCAATAATTTGCCCCTTCTGAAACACAGTAACATTTTCCATGACCAGGGGATACGTCTTCCGACATAGTTGTTCAAGAAATGATAATCTACACACTGCATCAGTTAGGGTTAAAAGAATTGTTGCCAGCTGAAACATATTAATCACTGCAATAATGATCCAATCATAGAGTCTTAAGTATTTGCTTATTTAAATCCAAACAGCGACTTTTTTTTGGCCAGGCAGTGTATGACATCACTGAGAACAAATTTTTTTCACAATTTCACCCTTTGTGTTAAGAAAAAGAACGTCATATGGTGTTAACAACACAGGGGTAAGTAAACAATGACTGAATTTTCATTTATGGGTGAACTATCCCTTTAAATGTAAATGTTACAGTAATCCAAATACTAGAACTTGAAATACAAGGGATTGGTGACTATCACGGGGGAATTCACCAAGAATTAATTGCACCCGGTTAAAGTGTTGTTTATTTGCACATGCTGTCTGTGCTGGTTTAGCGCCTGATTTACTAAAGGAATTATCCAGATCAGGCAATGGCACAAATGCAGCCACAAAATCTGGGCTGAACGCAATTTGCACGCCACAATTCTGATCTTGCAGAAAGTGCGTTTGACTACACCGCACATCTGGATATATGCTAGATTATAATGCTCTTTTAATGCAATTCATTTAATGAATTGCTGTTGATCAATTGAAAATATACAGAAACAACAATTTTAGTAAAATTAATTTTCCTGCCTGCTTTCCTCAGGTGGTAATAGCATGATGTTTACTGTGCCGGGCAAATAGCACAGAGTTTTGTGAATAAAACGCTATCTATAATTAGCCTAATTTACATAGGAGGGGTGTTTGCATGTAAAGGAATGCCAGTGACTTATTTTAAATACTCAAGATGTGGCGCTATTTCAATGCTAACTGTGCCTGCTTTAATTAGATTGTGGGTTTCTAATGAATAAGATGCAGTCTTTTGCGCTGAAATACCATGCACAAAAGTGGCAGTTTAGTGAATTTAACCTGTTACATTATTGTGTAACTCCCCAATGGAAGTCACTACATTGTTGCATTTTATGGAAAGTAATGCATTAGTTTTGATCTTAATGTTTGCTTTGAATAATTTTTTATTATAATTAAATAAATAGACAAAAAACATGTTAGGCTACTTATTTACAAAAGTAGTTCCTTACCTGTTACTTCCAAAAAGTATGTAACTTGTTACTTGTAGCCAATGTTGGGTAAGTTACTTAAAAATAGTAATCCACTAAAAATGACTAATTATTTCCTCTAAACTTATAATCAGATTACTTTACTGATTACTTTATTGAAAAGTAATCCCATTGCTAATTACTTTACTTTTAAGGTACTTTCTAAAACACTTTTCCACTCAACAAATTCAAAACAATGTCTGTATTACACACATCATACACTCAGCACCTCACATTTCTCCTTCACAATGACTCGTTACAGGGCCATAATTAATGTATTCTACATAAATAATATATTAGAAATAAGCATAACCCTATAATGTACTTAAAAGGTGCGCTCAGTAATATTTCCTCATTCAAAAAGTTTAAATCTTAAAGACATGAATTGTAATTTTGCAATATACTGTATGTAAGAGATCATGCCCACTCATATTAAAATGAAGACTCCAGTCATATCAGTAACCTTATAAAAGCTATTTTACTCTACATGGAGAGGGTCCGCACATGGGGGCTGCCATGTTAGAATCACACAACCAGCCAAATACTACTTGCTTATTCTCAGTAAACGTCCTGTTATTTGACACTTTCACTCATTGATTAGAGTAATCATGGCTGACTGTGAATACAAAATTTCTACAATGGCATCTGAAACTGAAAACTACTGATTTTAAATGATGCTGCATCCAAGCCGCTAGGTGTCAGTGTAAGTCCAAGATGACTCAAAGACAAAAGTTACTGAGTGCATCTTTAAAAGTAATTAAATTATTTGAAATCAGTAACAGTAATCCGATTACAAGAATTTAAAATGTAATGCATTACACCACTTTTTGACCAAAAGCAATTAGATTACAAGTAATTAGATTACATTAACTAATTACTTTGTATTTGTATTGGATTACACCCAACACTGCTTGTAATACATTTCTTACAACACTGGCAACAGCCTAGGCCAATATTAGAATTTGATATTATAATTTAAGTAACCGAAAATGTCTGATTAGGCAGATTTTGGATGCAGATAATATTACACTTGTTTTTTTCTTTTTAAACAGAATACAGTTTTTCTATGCCAGGTCACAAAAGTACTAAATGGTATCCATATTTTCTTCTGTACGTTATAATGTTTGATGTCTAATTTTAATTGGCACAATGACTTTGTTACTTGACGCATTGGAGCTTTAGTATAAATGCAATTTTTGTTTTTTTTAAAAAGACAACAAAGTATATTTATAGTAGTGTAGTAGATTTGTAATAGTGGCCATTGGTTGCTGTACATAACATCAAAATAATTATTGGCTATTGGTACTGTCCTAAATTTATGAGTGCATCCTTACCTAAAAGGCAACATTTTCACAAAATAATTTTTTCTCTCGGTCTTGCTCACTCACAAACAAACACACAATAACTGACTGTGAAACTGGCTGTGACTATACCTGGATCGATAAATCAATTCGCCTCTGCATGGCTGTTTGAAGATTGAGTGCAGGCTGAGCGGGGTAACATATGTGTGAGTGTGTACAGAGGAGGAGGTAGAGAGACAATCGTTTTTAATGTAGTCTTTCACTGCATAGAGAATTTCACTGCACAAACATTTCTGTTTCTATATATATATTTTTTTACTTTCTCCTCTTTTTCATCAGTCATCCTGACTCCCAGTCTCTCCTCCCACCCCCACCAGCATCTGTCTCTCTGTTTGAGTGGATATCTGATCAGCGTTTAGATGTGGGCTTGGCTGTTTGCGCTTGATAGGATAGAGAGAGACAGGCAGAGAGAAATTTGTTGTGTATACACGTCAACCAGTGGTTGCTTTGTCTGCCCAAACTGACCCACATTTCTGCCTCTTTGGGGAAGAGCACTTATCACTCTCACTTTCAACAGATGAATCCCAGCTAAAACACTGGGCTGAGATATAGTGACAGAAATAGAAAGCTCTCGCTGTTAACATACATTCAGACACACATTTTCAGTATTTATGAAGGTCGGATACTTACGGAAGAAGTCTTTCTTCACCAGGTTTTTTGCACAAAGCACTGCAGAAAAGAGAGAGAGAAGGCATGCATTATTTATTTGGTACTTTGCGACATCATATTAGATCATTGTTAAATGATATTAACAGCACAACATAACAAGGGATGGCTCAGGATGGTCCACTAGTCAGTGAGGTGGAATTCGATATTTCAAATCAGATTCTTACGTTGTCAATTTTCCTGAATAAGCTGATTTTTGACATTTATCAGCAAATTGCTGTGCATGTAAACGCATTCACTGTGTCCAGAGCGCTGTGACACGTTTCCAGCGACAAGCAATTTGTTCTGTCCACAGTATTTGCAAACAGCTGCACGACATGACTCAATCACAACCAATCAGCACATAATTGATGTTTAACGTACAGTCATTAGGAGCAAGATATTGGACCAATGAGATTTTATAGTGGGCGGGGCCGAACAGTATAATGCCCTTAGCAATAGAAACCAATGACCGACAAAATGTCCCATTCCTAGACATAACAGTGATTTATGTTTTAAACACAGCTTTGATGCAAAACTCCATTCCGAATGATTGGGGTCTTGCACGGTGATGCATAGATATCTTCTGTAATCTCTGACACTGTATTTTTAGGATCTCAGCATGTTTAAACAGGCGAGAAAATGTTTAAATCCATAGAGCAGATCTCGGTGCACTCAACACTACTAGATCAAGCTCAAAACTTATTAAAGATGCAATGCAATGCAAAAAAAAAAAAAAAAAAAAAAAACTCTGATCCACATCCCATTGCTGGCCTACATACAGCTTAAAAACAAGCAAAAGTTCCGTAGAATTCAAACTGGCCTGAGCTGTCAGCTAACCCAAGCAAACTCTGTTTTAAGCTTTTCACATGATACCAGAGCCAACAAAATCTTTCTTCTACATTGACAACTGTGGGAATGTCAGGAGGTTAAGAAACACTTGAGTGCTATTAAAGGTATGGTGAAGAACAAAGCTAAAGTTTCCCCATCAAGAAGATCAGCTCTTGAGGTCAATCAATTGGGCTAATGGCAATTTTCCACTGCACGTTATGGTTCGACTCGACTCGCTTTACTTTTCTGAGCTTGCTTTTCCACTGCAGTTTAGTGCAGCCTCAACGTGGGTGGGATTATAGGCTGATCGTCATAGTTGCGCAGCCTCTACTGCCGTGACATCATCTTAAACGCGACACGAGCACACAGCAAAGGAGCAATGGAGGATATCGGTAAAGGAATGGTGTTCTTGATTCTCGGCATGTGGCTGTTTTTCACAGCAAGACGACAAACTTTATTTCAAAAGAGGCTGACAGCAGCAAGACAAAATACCGCTAAAAAAAACCAGGAGAGTTTGGGAAATCATACACCAAAGCGCAGACGAGGACATCACTATGTTAGCTCAAAGACGACGCACGAGGGTAAGCTAACCTGCCTTCTAGCTTATAGATTCTCTCTGACCAATCAGTGATCTGCAGGGTTTTGACGTCACATTTAGTATCGGCCTGGCTCGCTTGGAACCTCGACCGAGGTGGTACTAAAAAAAGTACCAGGTACCAGGTACTATCCACAGTGGAAACCCCCAAAAAGCGAGCAGAGTCCAGTCGAGCCGTACCGTGCAGTGGAAAAGCCCCATATGTGTGACATAAGGGTGCCATACAGAAACTTTTCACAAGCCACCTACATACTGATTTTGGGGTTGTTTTAATTAAATCATTAAAACTTTAATCAAATGAAAATAGAACAACTAATTTACAACAATCAAATGAAGTGCATTTCTACAGAACCTCACAACACAATACAAAATGCAACATTGGAGTTATTTTTGTCAACAACAAAAAAAGAGCTGCATAAAAGAGCATCACAGATGTTCGATATTGCTTGAATATAATACCATTACTATTGCTTTATTTTTATTATTATTATTAGTAGTAGTAGTAGCATTACAGTGAATATTACATAACTATACAGTGGTGATATATTTCTGTTGTACTTTTTTTCATTTAAATTAAGCTTTTATTTTGGTTGAAGCTTTTATTTTGGAGTGAAAATCCTTTCCGTTTTTATGTTTTTGACGTTAGCTTCTCACCTCCATAAAAGCAGATTTCTATGTGACCCAAAGTGATTTTTAAACCACAAAAAGCTGCTTTTTAATTAAATAAATATGTAGTCAGTCATGCTACAAAGTGAATTAGCAATCTGCTGTCATCTACAAACAGAGTGTGTGATGCTCATGATGGTGTTTTCCGTGTATGAGACAAGGAGCTCTAAAAGGTATGATCTAGTGTTGTCAAAAGCACCGGTACTTCGGTACCAAGGCGATACTAAAATAAAAAAGATGTAACGATACCAGTGTCTCTGCAGTATCGGTAGTACCAAGCAATGACTCACCGGTACCAGCACGCAGTATGACTGACATACGTTGTGACAAGTCCTAGTGTGATTTCTTAAACTGCTAAATGCTGCAATCTTACTGTGGAAGAGCTGTGTACTTTAAATCCGACTGCTCATTCACTATAAACTCCACAAACACTGAGAATTATTCACATTGTATGAGATGACAGAGCAGGTCACTTATCCATTGTGAACCACATAGCACATGTAAAATATATATTTATATAATTAAAATCACAGCATTTGGCTTTAATCTCAGCTCAGCTTTATTTATATTGCATTTAAAACAACAGAGCTGACCAAAGTGCTTCACAGTAATACAATTTAAAACATAACATTTCAAAATTACCACATACACAAACACCAGTAGTCTAAAATACAAACACTTTAAAACTGTGTACTACATTTCATTTGTCAGACTCAAAGGCCAGTGTAAAGAGATGAGATTTCAGACATGACTTAAAAGTCTGCAATGATCACACTGGGCCATGACACAAACTGTTTATCCAGAAAAGTGAAGCTTGTGGCAAAAAACACACATCATATTACAAGCACGATTCAAAATAAAATCTAGATGCCTGAAATTGAAGAAATCTTATAAAAATATATTACAACCGCATAGTAAAATGTAATATTCACTGTAATAATAATAATAATAATAATAATAATAATCAAAATATCACAAGCAAGACAGCTGTTGAATAAAAGTTTGGCAAAAAAATGCAATAACATGTTGAAAAGTTCTATTTTCACTTGTTAAAAGTCTTAAGAATTTATTGATTAGAAAGCATTTTGATGATGAAATTAAACTTAAAAATTTTCTGGAAATTTCTGGAATATAATAATAATTATTAAACTACAATTATTAAAATAATTAAAAATAACTAAACTGGTGTGTTCAATAGCACATTATAATATTAGCATATTTTTGCTGTGGTATCGAAATTGGTATCGAGAACCGTGCAAATTCACTGGTATCGGTATCGACTACTGAAAGTTTGGCACCGTGACAACACTAGTATGATCAGTTTATGTTGGCACAACACCAGCTCCACACAATCACTTTGAAGCATGCAGCACATGCAAACTATATATTCATCTAATTAAATCACAACCTTTGCAGTTTAATAATCACACTAAGACATAGCATGATTTTAATTTGTGCGCTGAATGGTTACTGAATGACATTCGTACATCAGATGGTATCGGTTTTTGGTGTTGGAGCATTTTAACGAGCACGAATACAAGTACATGAGCGTAGAATAAGATCAGATTCCGATACCAGTATCGGGACATCCCTATTAATGCTGATTCCTAAATAAAATTTGGTGTGACCAACCTATGCCTTTTAAACAGCATCATTTCTCCTAGGTACACTTGCACACAGTTTTTAAAGGTTGTTGGCAGATAGACTGTTACAAGCAACTTGGACCCCTTTTACACCTGGTATGAAGATGCGTTTTGGGTGATCCAATCACAAGTGGTCAGCGTTAAATACAGATGTAAACAAGGTCTAAACAATTATCGGATCACAAAACCACATACGGAGGTAGTCAAAAAAAGCGCATGTGACCACATCGCATTTGAGGTGTAAACACTAATCCGTCCTGAATGTGCTTTGGACAGCAGTGAATTACCACCTCTAACCTGTCAATCAACTGCTGAGCTAAAACAAGAGTTTTAAACTTTGCCATTACGAGTGGCTTTAAAAAGAAAATAACCCTCCCATCGGAAAATTTTAAAAAGCGAATACATACACAAGCACAAGAACTTCCCGGATCTTCTTTAGTGTGTCTGACATCAACACGCAGGGACACAGATGACAAGCACACACATCCAAAGCTCAGGTTAACACCGGTATCTCCACTTAAACAACGGATAATTCTACTCAAAATGTTGCATTTGGGCTTAGACTGATTTTCAACTGCTTCTTGGGAGGAAAAGCATGCCGTTTTATTCACGCTTTCTTTGTCTTTTTTCCCCCCCACAGTTTATTATCATGCAGTAGCACAATGACATAGTGATTGATGTAAACTGTCATGAAATCAGAGACCCTCCCCTCGAAACCCGATCACAAGTGGTCCAAGTTTACGCATACAAGCGACCAGGTTTAAACAGCGATGTGTCTCACCTGACCACATGTGACTGGATTACCCCAAGACGCATCTTAATACAAGGTGTTAATGGGGTCTTGGATAACTTGCCACAGTTCTATCTATTAAGGCAGCCTCAATGGCTGCTTTGGTCTCTTCATGTAATCTGACTCGATGTTGAGATCTGAGCACTTTGGGGGTCATACCAATTGTTGCAGAACTCCTTGTTTTACTTCTATTTGAAAAAAGAATGTTTTGAGATCTACATTTTATATTTCCTATTGACACACTAAAGCAGAAGATATAAAATAACCATCTTAAGACAAATGTTTTGTGAAACATCTCATTAGCCTAAGATTTTTATATTATATATATATTTTCAGAAGACATGTCATACAAAACTTGGTGCCACAAAGTTAGGATGTTGTGGCTCATTGCCAGGGCATTGCAATATCTTTGTAGTTTTTGGTGTGTTTCTATTCAGTACTCTCGCCAACAAACGGCAAAGTACCTTTCAAGTTTTGTAACACAAAAGGTGCAGGACAAATTATGTGCCAAAGTGTGATATATAGGATTAGGAGTTTGTTCAAATCTATAACCGTAAATATCTGGACAATATGAACACATTGCCAAAATTACTTAATAACATAAAAAATGTGCACTTGGGATTTCAGACTTCTTTAAATTGACTGTTCATGGCGAATCGATAATCTCCCAATGGGCAAATATCAGCAATCTACCACTACCAGGACTCAAGATGGCGCCGAGTATGGCTTCTGCGTTGCGAGCTCCGACACAACATGGTAGTGTTTTGGCACCGAGTATGGCTGCTGCGTTGCGAGCTCCGACACAAGATGGTAGTGTTTTGTTTGTTTTGTTTACAGTTCTTATGTTTTTTGTCTTGGATGTTGTCTGCCTTATTGTCTACGACAGACAAACACTTTTGGACATTGGTTCAGCAATTACACATCATAAACCGGACTTCAAATTCCTCAATGCCGACCTGCTGTTTACAAACACACAAGTGGAGCCCTTTGTCTGTGCTGCACTGCCGCAGAAACGCAGGAGGAAAAGGGGAAACAGAGCCGGCGTTCTCATCAGAGCAAGATGCCGCGCAAATCGACCCCGCTACCCAGTATTCTACTGGCAAATGTTCAGTCTCTGGATAACAAGCTCTGCAAGCTGAAAGCGCGGATCTCTTTCCAATGAGAGACGAGGGACTGCTGCATTATCTGCCTTACGGAAACTTGGATGTCTGCAGAGATTCCAGACTCAGCCATTGAACCTGCGGGGTTCTCCGTGCACCGAGCAGACAGAGCGAAAGACCTCTCAGGTAAAAGCAGAGGTGGTGGTGTATGTTTTATGATCAACAAATCCTGGTGTGATCAGAGGAACGTACATTCTATCAAGTCTTTCTGCTCTCCTGATCTGGAATTTCTCATGCTTCTGTGTCGACCATTCTGGCTACCGAGGGAATTCACAGCGGTCATTATCACTGCTGTGTACATCCCGCCACAAGCCGACACAGACCGGGCACTTAAGGAACTGTACGGGAGTATAAGCAAGCAGGAAACCCGCTTACAGGCAGAATCTGAAACAGGAAGCACCCACTCTCAGAACGATCCAGTGCTGGTTGGACCAATCAGACTCTACGCTACAGGACTGTTTTGATCACATGGACTGGGAGATGTTCCGGTCCGCCTCTGATGACGACATCGAGCTTTATGCTGATAGCGTAATGTGTTTCATCAGAAAGTGCGTAGAGGACGTCATTCCGACCAGAACAACACGGATCTATCCGAACCAGAAGCCATGGATTAATAGCGATGTCTGTGCGGCACTTAATGTGCGCACCTCTGCTTTTAATTCCGGGAATGCGGAGGAGCATAAACAAGCCAGTTATGCCCTCTGAAAAACTACCAGAATAGCAAAACGCCAGTACAGGAACAAGATTGAAGGACAGTTTAACACCACCAACTCTAGAAGCATGTGGCAGGGAATTAACATCATCACGGACTTTAAAGGGAATAAAAACTCTGCCATGAACACCGCTGCCTCTCTACCGGATGAGCTAAATACATTTTATGCTCGTTTTGAGGGAAATAACACCACCCTCGTGGAGAGAGCTCTCACGGCCGAAGCTACAGAGGTTAGTTCACTCTCCATCTCTGTAGCGGATGTAACCCGATCCTTCCGACGGGTGAATATCCGCAAAGCCGCGGGCCCAGACGGCATTCCGGGCCACGTCATCAGAGCGTGCACGAACCAGCTGGCTGGTGTTTTTACGGACATTTTCAACCTTTCCCTCTCTTTGTCTGTAGTCCCCACATGCTTTAAAACATCCACCATTGTGCCTGTTCCAAAGCAATCAAAAATCACTTGCTTAAATCCATCATCAGCAAATGCTTTGAGAGACTAATCAGAGATTACATCTGCTCTGTGCTGCCTCTCTCTCTAGACCCACTGCAGTTTGCTTACCGCAACAGCCACTCCACTGATGATGCCATTGCATCTACAATACACACTGCTCTCTCCCACCTGGAAAAAAAGAACACTTATGTGAGAATGTTGTTTGTAGACTACAGCTCAGCATTCAACACCATAGTGCCCTCCAAGCTAGATGAGAAACTCCGGGCTCTCGGCTTAAACAGCTCGCTGTGCAGCTGGATCCTGGACTTCCTGTCAAGCAGACGCCAGGTGGTTAGAATAGGCAGCAACATCTCCTCATCACTGACCCTCAACACTGGAGCCCCGCAGGGCTGTGTTCTCAGCCCACTCTTGTATTCCTTGTACACACATGACTGTGTGGCAACACATAGCTCCAATGCCATCATTAAGTTTGCTGATGACACGGTGGTAGGTCTGATCACTGACAATGATGAAACAGCCTACAGAGAGGAGGTGCACACTCTGACATGCTGGTGTCAGGAGCACAACCT
Organism: Myxocyprinus asiaticus; assembly: GCF_019703515.2. Classification (NCBI taxonomy): domain Eukaryota; kingdom Metazoa; phylum Chordata; class Actinopteri; order Cypriniformes; family Catostomidae; genus Myxocyprinus; species Myxocyprinus asiaticus. Next base: position 8,076,814 of record NC_059357.1, on the reverse strand, counting down.
CTCACTCAACGTCAGTAAGACAAAGGAGCTTGTGGTGGACTTCAGAAGACAGAGAACACAGTCCCATCACCATCAATGGAGCACTAGTGGAGAGTGTCAGCAGATTCAAGTTCCTGGGTGTCCACATCACTGAGGAACTCACATGGTCCATCCACACTGAAGTTGTTGTGAAGAAGGCTCATCAGCGCCTCTTCTTCCTGAGACGGCTGAGGAAGTTTGGAATGAACCGCCACATCCTCACACAGTTCTACACCTGCACTGTAGAGAGCATCCTGACTGGCTGCATCTCCACCTGGTACGGCAATAGCACAGCCCACAACCGCAAAGCACTGCAATGGGTGGTGCGAACTGCCAGACACATCATCGGAGGTGAGCTTCCCTCCCTCCAGGACATATATACAAGGCGGTGTGTGAAAAAAGCTCGGAGGATCATCAGAGACTCCAGCCACCCGAGCCATGGGCTGTTCTCACTGCTAACATCAGGCAGGCGGTATCGCAGCATCAGGATCCGCACCAGCCGACTCCATGATAGCTTCTTCCCCCAAGCAGTCTGAACTCTTGATCTCCCACGATCAAAATACATCAGCACTGCACTTTATTACTCTTACTCTTATATCTCACACCGGACTGTCATAAATTATATTATTATTATATTCTCTCTTAACAACTTACTATCAACCGACAGCCTGAATGTCAATACAGTACAATACAACCTACTGTACATTCTATATATACTATATATACTTTTTTTGAATAATGTTTATTTATATTGTGTGTATTGTACTGTACAGTGTATGTTATTATTTGTATATTGTGTTGTGTGTAATTATGTGTATATTAGACTTTAATTGTGTTGTGTTAATTTGATGTTATTGTAAATTGGTACATGTCTCATCACTGTCACGACTGCTATGTTGATCGGAACTGCACCCAAGAATTTCACACACCACTGCACTTGTGTATATGGCTGTGGGACAATAAAGTGATTTGATTTGATTTTGATTTAATAAATACATGAAATGAATAGGCAGAGAGAGAGAGAGAGAGAGAGAGAGAGAATGAGAATGTGCAGTTTAGAGAAAGGAAAGAAACACAAATCTTGGCCAGACATATATTTGAGGGAGAAACGAAAATCTTAAAAAAGGAGGACGGACTGCACGAGAAAAAGTGACGACAGGAATGAAGGGAGACTAGAGAGCCAGCAGACCACATTCAAGGTATTCAAACTAAATCAAAACAGCTCACCCCACCAGATGTAGGAAAGCTGAGACGCTCAAGAATAGCTGGAATGTGTGGAGGAGGTTAAAGGGCCGAAAACTTTTCACGTGCAGGTGAGTCGCAGACTTTACTTAGCAAATTCAAACAAGCACGGAAACACCCATACCGAGACTGCTATTGATTCCGTCTGCGGCTATCCGTCAACACGCACAGTGAGAATTCCTGCACGCTCTATAAAAATTGTAACATTGTTGTAACAGATATTAAAAGATTTAATGTGATACATTAGTCGTTCTCAAGCTAAATTAGTCTATCCACATGGGATATAGTTTAAAGAGTTAAGAAAAGCAAAGTGACTCTTGTGCAGGGTTTGAACAGTTGCAGCAGGTGATGATAATGCAGAGAAAGCTCGTCAAGACTGGATCTGAATCCTCGAGACAGCGAGAGAAAGAGAACGGGAGGGACTGAATAAAAAGGAAACATGCTCGCTTCGCAGTCGAGGAAGAATGTCTCTCTGCAAACATCCCTGTGAATGTTTAACGTTCCAGTGAAACCCACCTCATCATTCCACCATCTGGAATGTATCTCTCTCTCACACACATACACACACTGCCTTCAACACCTAGTCTACGCTTCACTCCCTCCATTAATTATTGACAATAGGGATGCAACGGATTCAAGGTTTCACAACATACCTTGTTTTTAAAACGGACGGTTATCATACTGTTGAAATCTTCTCATTGACGGTATTTCATAAATATAAAGACTGATTTTTAGAACTTTTCTAAAACCCAAATCAGTTTAATTAAGACAGAATCTGCGACGTTTACATCATATAAACTTGGCGAGATAAAATAAATCTTTAAATTGCGCCTTCATGTTACATTCGACTGTCTCTCAACTTGCAGGTGTTGCGAGCGCAGCGCATCACGGGCACATCAGAAGTGCAGAACGAGTGCATAATACAGACATGTCCCAGCCTGAACCTTTATTTCCCCTGCCAAAGCTGATGAAGTCTGCTGTCTGGGATTACTTTGGGTACGTTAAAGACCCACGAGGCACAATCAATGATGATGGTTACCCAGTCTATAAAGTTTAGTGCAAAAAAGCATCGGCTCAGGTGGGAAATATTTCAAATCTTGAGCACCATCCCACGGAATTTGCAGAGATAAATGTTAGTGAAATTACAGTATACAGCAGGGGTCGGCAACCTTTTTGACATGGAGTGCCATTTTTTATTTTCCTGGTTAATGGCTGTGCCGACGTCCACCCCAATCCCCAGCCAAAAAAAATTAATATATATATAATAATAATAATAATAATAATAATAATAATAATATAGATATAGATAGACACATACAGCTCTGGAAAAAATTAAGAGACCACTCCAAATGTTCAGTTTCTCTGGATTTACTATTTATAGGTATGTGTTTGAGTAAAATTAAAATTTTTGTTTAATCCTATAAAGCACTGACAACATTTCTCACAAATTCCAAATGAAAATATTGTCATTTAGAGAATTTATTTGCAGAAAATGACAACTGGTCAAAATAACAAAAAAGATGCCGTGTTTTCAGACCTTGAATAATGCAAAGAAAACAAGTTCATATTCATTTTTAAACAACACAATACTAATGTTTTAACTTAGGAAGAGTTCAGAAATCAATATTTGGTGGAATAACCCTGATTTTCAATCACAGCTTTCATGTGTCTTGGCGTGCTCTCTACCAGTCTTTCTCATTGCTGTTGGGTGACTTTATGCCACTCCTGGTACAAAGATTCAAGCAGGAATTCAACAGACACTGGAATGGAATGGCTGCCATAGAGACGCTGATTTAAGAAACATTTGGAGTGGTCTCTTAATTTTTTCCAGAGCTGTATATATATATATATATAAGTGCATGTATGTGATTTTCCGAAGTTTGAGTCCACTTGTGAAAATGTTTCTATTTTGCATTTTTCTAATTTAATCGTTTATTTTTCATTACAAATTATATTATCAGCATAACAATTTGAGTGAATAATTGGTGCAAAACCCGATGATTATAATATAATCATGATCCTGCATGTGAATTTTCACAGAGCATCTTGTGAAAGTGCTTTAATGAAAGAAAACCTGTCCTTTTGTACAAAATGAGTTAACACAGTTAATGTCACAAATTTGATTACTGATCACGAAATTGTGTGGAATTTTAAATATTTCTCAAATTATGTCATTTTTCAAAATCACACAGTCAGAGGGGTAAGCACTAGTACGCAAGCAACAGTGAGAGAGGAGCAGGCTATTTTATTTATATGAAGTTTTTCGCACCTGCATTCCAATCTACATCTTGATGTAATCCTTCCTCGAGATCATGCAGTGTGTTTTCATCAGCTGAATGGGAGACTAAACACTATTAAAGTGTGACGAGACTCGCGCTGCGTACGCAAGCCATTTGCGCATCACAAGCCGATCGACTATTTAGCCCTTTTCAGTGTACCGCACCTGCAAAATCCTAAAACTTTATTTCCAGGTTTAATTTATATTTTGAATAGACTCAGATTTGTATGTTTTCTCTTTTAATCGTTTAATGTAGTTTTGAGATTGACTGGTTTAAGGAGGGTGTAACTGTATGCTGGGTTGGAAATCTCTAGAATTAATAGTGGTGTTTTCCTTATTACATCACGTGTTGTTCTGAAAACAAAAAGAAACAAATGAAACACGGAATGTAGGCTGTCATCCACGCAGCCTGACCGAATCAACGCGGGCGCGTTTTAACTTGTGCAATTAACCGAAAGTGAAGTGCGAATGGCTTGCATGTGCTGCATGAGTCAGTTGAGGTATACTGCAGTTTCGTCACATTTTAACTTTTTGTTTAGCCTCCCATTCAGCTGATGAAAACACGCGATCACATGCGTGATCATGAGGAAGGATAACATCAAAAAGCAAACTGGAATGCAGGTGCGGAATTTCATATCCTACTTCTCTCTCGCCGTTGCTGGCGTGCCAGTGATTACCCCTCCGCGTGCCAATGCTGACACACGTGCCATAGGTTTCTGATCCCTGGTGTACAGGATAGTAAATTATAGCCCCTGTTTAATAAAAACACCAGATTCAATGTAGTTTTACACCATTTGTAATGACTAGGTAGGCTAAAATTATGTTTATACTTTGTCTCATTCACAAATGCAGCAAACGGATTTAAGCACTCGTTCTACATTACGATGTGCCAACTGTTTGTTCATTTCATCAAGTGCAGCGCAACATTAGGCCAACAATATGTTTGATACTACTAATAATATGTTTTATCTGTAAAACATAATACTAAATATTGTTTACACAGTGCATGTCTTTTGGTGTGCAGGAAATTGACACTGACAATATGCATGCAGGAAATTGACAGTGAAACTCTGGCAGAAAATAGGTAGTATTGGACAAAATGCCAATAAATATACTGCAAATGAATTAAACTAAATCACAAATGCAACAAATGACTGAATGCATACAAATGCATATCTGAAGTGTTAACCTGGGCATTAATCTCTACAAATTATTACAATTCAATTTCATAAATCAAAAAATAACACGGTTATCATACCGTGAAAATGTCATACCATTACACCCCTAATTGACAACAATGTCTGTATTAGAGACGAATTAGAATAACTGGTTATAGAACACATGGGAGCATAAATGAACAACAAGAGATAACAATCTTTAAAAAATAAGCAATTACTGTAAGAAAAACAATTGAGTTCATGAAAAACGCTTAAACATTACATGTACATTCAGCCTTTATAGACACTACCCTCCTAAAGGCCAAATTATATTTCAGTTGTCCACGTTGCTGATTGCTCTGCGCACAGTAAGCTTGACATAAATTTAGATAGTCTTCGTCTGTGCGCAATGTCGGCACATACGCATGCCGTTCACTATACTAGGCAAGGCAAGTTTATTTATATAGCACATTTCATACACAATGGCAATTCAAAGTGCTTTAAATAAAAATGATTAAAAAAAACAAAAACAGACATAAGATACATCATTTTAAAATCAATTAAGTACAAGAAATAAAAGTAATAAGATACATTTAAAAAGTAAAAATTATTACAATTAATAAAAAAGAAAAAGAATACAGAAATAATGATGCAGTGCAATCAGTAAGTGCAGCACAATGCTCAGTGAATAAATGCACAGCTTAACAGATATTGTTTCAGTCTGGATTTGAAAGTGGCTACTGTTGGAGCACATCTGACCTCTTCTGGAAGCTGGTTCCAGCTGCGGGTGGTATAATAGCTAAGCGCTGTCTCACCTTGTTTTGAGTGAACCCTTGGTATTTCTAACTGACTTGGTCCTAACGATCTTAGAGGTCTGATAGGTTTATATTCAACAAGCCTATCTGCAATGTATTTAGGTCCAAGGCCATTGAGTGATTTATAAATGAGTAATAGTACTTTAAAATCAATTCTAAATGTAACTGGAAGCCATTGTAAAGATCTGAGGACTTGAGTGTTTAGGTTCAGGTGAGAATCCTGGCAGCAGCATTTTGAATGAGCTGCAGGTGTCTAATGGTCTTTTTGGGAAGGATGGTGAGAAGTCCATTGTAGTCCATCTTACTGGTGATGAATGCATGAACAAGTTTCTCTAAGTCTTGACTGGATACAAAACATCTAATTCTCGCTATATTTTTTAGATGATAGTAGGCTGATTTAGTTTTTGATTTGATATGACTACTGAAACTAAGGTCTGACACCAAAACGACACCAAGATTCATTACTTGATTTTTTTGTCTTAAGACCCCTGGAGTCAAGGTATGTGTTCACCTTGGGAATTTCACCTTTGTTGCCAAATACAATGACCTCTGTCTTGTCGTTGTTTAGCTGAAGGAAGTTTCGGCACATACAAATGTTAATTTAACCAGTGCACTTGCACAGAGAGTCTATAGGGCTGTAGTCATTTGGCAATAGGGCTAGGTAAATCTGGGGGTCGTCTGCATAGCTATGGTATGCAATTTGGTTATTTTTCATAATTTGGCCTAGTGGAAGCATATAGAGGTTGAACAGGAGCAGTGCAAGAATTGAACCTTGTGAGACTCCGCATGTCATGGACGTCCACTCAGATTCATAGTTCCCTATGTTCACATAGTAGCCCCTCCCTTCTAGATATGACCTGAACATGCTGAGGACCGTCCCAGAGAGCCCTACCCAGTTTTCCAGTCTGTCTAGGAGAATGTTGTGGTCAACAGTGTTAAGGCAGCACTGAGATCTAGTAATACCAGCACTGATATTTTGCCAGAATCATTATTTAGCCAAATATCATTAAGTATCTTTATGAGCGCTGTCTCTGTGCTATGATGCGGTTGGAAACCAGACTGGAAATTGTCCAAGTAGCCATTTGAGTTTAAGAATTTGTTCAGCTGATCAAAAACAACCTTTTCAATTATCTTGCCTATGAAAGGAAGATTTGAGATTGGTCTGTAGTTGTTTAATATAGAGTTATCCAGATTGCTCTTTTTTTAGAAGGGGCTTGACAGTTGCATTTTTCAGGTACTTCGGAAACGTGCCTGAAAGGAGTGAGGCGTTGACTATTTCTAACAGATCTTTTTCTAAACAATTAAACAAATGTTTTGAAAAATTAAGTAGGGAGTGTGTCAAGACAGCAGGTCGACGTTTTAAGATGCTGCACTATTTCTTCCAGGGTTTTGCCATCTATTGTCTCAAAATCAGGCATAGTGACCAATTTCTGAAGTTTTGTGGTGGGTGCTGTCTAACCTCAGCGCAACATGAGGACGAGCTGATCAGCATTCTAATATCATTGATCTTCTTCATGAAAATTATGCAAACTCGTTGCATTTGCTGTCAGAGAGCATTTCACAGGGAACCTGTGTTGGAGAGTTAGTTAGTCTCGCTACAGCAGCAAAAAGAGTGTGGGTGTTCTTTATATTGCTGTTTATAATGTTTGAGAAGGTCTGCCTAGCTGTGCCTAGTTCTGTATTGAAAGCATGAAGGCTGTCTTTATAGATGTTATAATGGAATTCAAGATTTGTTTTTCGTCACATTTGTTCTGCTTTCCTGCATTTTCTTTTCATGCTTTGTACTGCTGTTGTGTTTCTCCATGGTGCTTTATGCCTGCCAGTAATCTTCCTGACCTTTACAGGAGCAATGTCATCAATAGCATTTTTAATTTTGAGTTAAAGTTATCGAGGAGAACATCAACACAATTTGCGGATATCGCCTACTTGGTGTCATAGATACAGCCTTCATAAATTGCACACTAGTATTCTCATTTATGTACCTGTGGTGATGGGGGTGTGGTCATGTATCTGTCTGCGGGAGAGAGGGAGTGGTGTGGCTCGTCAAGCTGGTTGACGATTTTTAACAGCTGTTTCTCATTACAGTGATAGCAGAGAGGCGCCTTAAAAACGTTGAACACGCCAGAGAAGGCAGAGACAGAACGGCACGAGAGCACAGTGACTGGTGTGCCTTCTTGTGTATTTTAGTGTTGTATCATGAAGCTGAAGAGTTTGAGAAGTTTTTTTGTGTGAGCTGAGAGTTTTGTGACATTGAACTGACTGAAATAAGAAAAGCCCTGAGAAGGATGCACTTAAGAAACTGATGGCAGAAAATAAAAAGCCTACCTGAAGTGTGCCACTGCTCCCCGTCTCCTCCTTCCATACCCGAACCTGAAGTTCTGTGACACTGGTTCGGGTATGACAGATCTAACTTCAGTGGCAGAAATCAATATATCAAAATGGTCAGATAATGCTACATCCTTAATTAGTGTGGATGAAATGTTAAGACCCATACTACTGAGCAGATCCAGTGTGTCCACGATTGTTTGTGGGTCCATCTACATGCTGAGTCAGATCAAAAGTGTTTAAAACTGTTATGTGTTCTTTTGCAGTGTTGTGTTCAGGATTGTCTATATGAATGAAATCCCCAGCAATAAACAAAACAGTGAAATTCAGAGGAAGTTGTTGATAACAGTTCTGTAAAATCATCAACAAAGGCTGGAGAGTATTTTGGAGGCTTGAAAATAATTATAAATAATTATCATCACATTTTAGTATCATACTTAGATATTCAAAGGTCAAGTAATCACCAAGTGACACTTGCTTGCATTGAAAGACATCTTTAAATATTAAATTAAATACAGCTAATCCTCCACCTCTCCTAACAGCTCTACAGGCACTCATAAAACTAAAGTTTGGAGGGGCTGATTCATTGAGGACTGTTGCACTGCAGCTGTCATCTAACCAAGTTTCATTTAGAAACAAAATCCAGATAGTTTTTGGTGATTAAGTCTTTGACTAAAACTTATTTGTTCTTAAGTGAGCAGATGTTTAAAAATGTTAACTTCACAGTATCTGTTTTTGGCCCCACAGCAGTCTTGGACTGACGTCTAATAGGCAACTGATTAGATAGGTTTGCCATACATTTTGAGAATGCTTTAGTCTTTCTATCACTTAATCGAACAGATATACAGAAAGCTACAGGCACATCGGGTTCCGGCTTGTTCTGTGCACATTTGTGAATGTGACTGCTACCGTAGCAGCGACCCGACACATCTCTGAGAGCTGTTATCAGTTGTTTGTTGTTCACCGAGAGCAGAAGAAGGATGATGTGTACCCTGGCGTTGTGGTAGTGGCCGAAGACCTCTCTCAGAGGGAGGGGAAGGGTGAGCTGGACCTGCAGGCTTTGGTGGCAGAGGGGCCCGTCATTTTTTTGGTTAGTATCTAGGGGCTTGCAGCAATGGAGTAGGAGAGCTTTCTTCCAGCATACACTAGTTCCTCCATTTTCTCAGAGAAACTCAGAAGTGGGGATGTTGGCGAGAAGGAGAAAGTGTGTGGTGAGAGGGGCTGTTGCTCTGGGGTTTCTGGAGGCTGAATTATGTTATCTTGACTCCCTTGGCTTTTGTCCAGGAAATCGTCCTTGGGTCCTGTATCTTGGAGCAGTTCTAAGTCATCACAGTCCGACTGTAGAATGCTCTGTGGGTGGGGCTCTGCCTGGATTGTGTTCCCGAGCAGTGGATGTTGTGGCTGGGCTGTGTTATTGTGGGATTTGTCGATCAAATTTCTTCAGGTGCTGAAGTGCGATCCGGTGGTCATCCTGAAACTGCAGTGTTGTTTGTGTGCCATCCAGGTTGAGTGGATTTGTGCACATTGCAGAAGGAGGGAGAAGTAGATATTGTCCTTTAGCACTTTTGCACTAAGTTTATTTAGATGGAGGCCATCTGCTTTATACAGTCCTCTTTGACTCCGGAAAAGACTGAAGTGTATAATGTAGTTCAGTCCTCTCATGTGGCAGGTTTTGTGCAGCCAAGTGTTTAGACTGAACAACCAAGAAAACATATTTGTTCCTCTGGCTGGGAGCATTCCACTGATGAATGACTGAACTTTCAATCTTCCAAGTGTTTCAAAGAGTTCATTGAAATCCCTCTTAAGGTGTTCTGACTGCTCCTTCCAAATATAATTTTCCCCCACATGTATAATAACCTGATTTACATTCTTATGATTCATCAGAGTGTTCCAAAGTTTCTTATTTACATCAGAAGTAGTGGAAGCCCAATGTTACCAGTGTTTCTGATAATGGAGTCACCCACTATCAGAGTACTAAGCTCAGCTGTAATCTCAGCAGAATGCCACTGCCTGCTCAACCTTGAGCGCCTGCCAGCTGCAATGTTAGCTGCAGACTGATGTGATCTTTAAATGCTTAGGGTTTCTTCATCCACATTCATTAGTGGTTCAAATCTATTTTCAAGATGTATCAGGGGTGGAAGAATACCAGTATTGGTTAGTGGGGTCATAGCCATATCTGGGGTGGATGATGCTAATGCTGCAATATATGATACTCGTGACAGTCTGATGTCTCAAGCACCTTTAGGTCTAGCTCCCTGTTTATGCCATCGGTTTGTGCTCTTACTTTCACCAGTTACTTTTGGCTCCTGTACTGCTGTTTTTTTAGGCTCTGTATAGCCTGTCGAAGAACGTTTGATTCACAGGACTCACCGCCTGTAGGCTGAGGGGATCCACGGTGATGCTCTCCTGTATGTTCCTTCAGGGGTGGCAGTACCGCAAGTAACTCTGTTTCAAGAATTGCGATCTTTTGTAGAAGTCTGTGGCAGTTCGAGCAGCAAGTGGAGTTTGAGCAGAAAAGAGGAATTTTCTTTCTCGTCTGAGTAAAGTCAGCTGTGTTGTCCCGTTTCAGGAATGTAAACTGCCGGAAGGAGACTGGTAGACCGCTCTGACAGAAAATCCACTTTTTGCATTAATATTTCAGTCCCAGAAGTCTCTGGTTTTACTGTGGGTGCCAAATTAGGTCCTTTGAGCACTGAGCTGAACAGTTGATATGAAAATAAGAGGTTCAACTGCAAAAGCAAGATGCAAAGCACGGAGCAGTAAGCAAAAGCGTCCGAACAGTAGCGAAGCAGGAAGTCACTCTAAAAGAGTATCACATGAGTTCGTATTTGCACGCATTCAAAAGGGTACACTTTGAAAGGCAACGCGGTCGACAAGGCTCGATCTGATCCAGAACACAGAAAAACTAAATATACCCAGGCCTTAAGGAGCCAATTGCACAGGATGTATTCTTGCATTCATTTGATATACATTGTAATTGTTTGTCTATATAAATGTAATAGAAACATCTTTGACCATTGCAAAACATCTTCAAATGCATGCTTTTTTTAATAACATCTCTTAAGCCTGCATTCTCTTCTGTTGTGCTGCGTCTAGCTGTTTGTGAATGAGAACGCATCCTGAGTAAACGGCTCCTTATAGATCTTAAAGAAGACTCTATTCTTTGGCATTTATGAAAAAAATTAAAATTAAAAATTAAAGAAAATAAGTATAGTCAGTTCCGCAAAACATTTTTTTTTAGAGGTTTTATGCAAAGACATTTATCAAAGTTTTGTTTTGCTGACTGAATCATCCACACCAAGGTACAAAAGAGTACGACATTCATTGATGCCCGAGCAGAACTAATCGTAAATTGTAAATTATGTCCATTTTTACATAACTGTCACATTCAACATTGCAATTTACACAACACTAGTTTTATAAATGATTTACACAGAAATTTGTTCTGTTCGTGTTTCATCAATGAGGCCCTTTAGTACTTATAATTTAGTAATTTTGTTCCCATCTTTTTTCAAACTGGGGAGAAGCTGTTTCCAGATCAGTGAAAATTAAGAATCCTATGCCTGAACTGAAATGCCTAGAATTATATAGTTAACAAAACTAACTGAGAATTTCACAGTACTGCTGAAGTAGTTAATAAATAAAACACTGTTCCTCGTGGTCTGCAGAGGCAGATCAATATTTTTGTGAGATGTATAGGGAACTGGCAGTATGTAATGCAGCTAATCTTCATTCCTATGTATGACTGTCATCTGACAATATGAATGTGTTTCTCAGTTTGTCCATGAATCACTCTTGAAGTGGAATTCCAAAGCATCTGTCTCTACACGAGACATTAATTTATGAATGGAGTGATTCACAGACACTATCACAAACTTATCAATTCATCACACATAAAACATCAATGCGTGAGCTCGTATAAATAGACACTGTTGTTCAACGTACTGTAAATAAACCAAATAGGACCAAACACAGATAAAACCTGGTTTAGATTCTGTCAAAGTTTATCTCCTTCCCAGTCTCAAAAAAAAAAAAAAAAGGTTGGACTAGTTTCTGTGGTGCTCTTGAATGTAAAACACTAGTTTAGTACACCAGAAAACATCATAATAATGTATTAATGTATTTATGTAATGTATTAATGTAATGTATCTGAAATCAAGAACGCTGCACACTTGACAGCGTTGTTGGAATTTTCCCCAATCGAGAGCACAGAAAGGACATGTAGAAATGAACACTATTGATGCAAGTGTAGCTGTAACGTGATGCTTTTTAATTCAACTGATTATGAAAAAATGGCAAATCAAACAAACTAATTTTGTTTGTTAAATACTACAGGTTGGGGGGGGGGGGGGTTGTATTGAAATACTGTTCAAAATTGCAGTGTTGCCAAATATCAATATTTGGTCTAAATACTTTAAATTTGAATGCATTATGGTAAGCTCAGATATTTACATTTTCTGAAGAAAATGCATAGTGCTAGATTATTGCTAAATGGTTGCTGGGGTGTTTTGGGTGGTTGCTTACTGGCCCAATTCAAGAGAGCCCACCCCGAGTCTCCATAGCTGCGTTTCCACTATCGGGCCAAATGAGGATGTGCTAGTGCATGCCAGGGCCAGTTCTTTTCCCACTGTCACTTCCAGGGCTTCATCGTGCCCCAGATTACCCATGGGTCAAACAGGCCAACTGGGGATTGAGGTGGGATTAATGTCAAAGGCGGAGTTTCGCCGAACTTGCCAGGTTGTGTACCCAGCGCACAATGGTACAGGTTCGGGAAAAATAAAAACAACTGTGGGTATAGTACAAATCTGTTAAAACACACAATGGACCAAGCAGTGCCCAAAAATCATCATTCAGGATCATGGACGGTGTGCTGGGACATCGTCTCACTGTTAGTGCAGAGACCATTCAGACTCGGGACACCATGGCAGTTACAGCAGGAGAGTTGTCAACACTAACTTGCCTTGCAAGCTAGCGAATGTTTACAACGATATAAACTCAATATTCTAGATAACTAGTTAACATGGTACCTCAGCTTGAGTTTCCCTCTTGCTTGGGTAATGGACAGGGTGGGTGATGTTGGCACCAGGGTGGTGTGTTAAAGGAGGGTTTTAGGGCAACACTGTGGGACTATTGGCCCGATGGTGGAAACAGATTGATCACTGCTCGAGGTCCGAGGCTACTGGCCCCAGCTGGCCAACTGATAGCCCTGGCTCGCAATGGCCCGATAGTGGAAAAGCAGCTCTTGATATTCTGGTCCCTAGATACAGCTGGGGTCCCTCCTTCAATGTAAGTATATGTTTTATTTTTTGGCCATTTCATTGTCCACTAGGCAAAAAAACTTAAGTCTGCTCACTTAGAAAAGTAATGGCACACCTCTCCTCAACATGCCGCATGATTTGAGGTATAAATCATGTAGAGGTGTATTTTAATAAGGGTTAAACTACAGAATTTGTTCAGACCCATAACTTCAGGTATGAGCAATAGCGAAAGTGAATAAAAATGGTCAAATGTAAACATTTTATACACAGATGCACCACAATACTTGGAGTTGAAGAGCTAATTTGTAGTGACAATATCGCTAGTTTCCCACACATCTTAGATAAATGATGCAAGGACTCAATGTAACTGCCTCCCTGAAAAAAACAAGAAAGCCATTTTCAGATGCATTTTCAACTTGGCAGGAATCAGACGGTCCTGTTTGTTCTCTTTGGTCCAAATGTGTGTGGCTTTTTGTGTGTTTTTCTCCAGAGGTCAAGATAGCAGCTAATTCAGGCCGTGGAGCCAAAGAGTAGCAGTCCAAGATCGGTTTAGAGGGTGACCATGAGCCGTCCCATGCCAGGAAAGGAAGTGACACAGTCCAGACAAGCATCCGTCGCTCTGAACCCTCTAAGCATCTAATCAGGATGACTGGAAGAGCCAGACGAAGTGCCTGCAACGTGTCTGTTTCTATCAAAAACACCTCTTTTGAGTCAAGAATGCCAGGAAGACGAAGACAAGACTGAGATGTGAGCCACAGAGTTCAATGGGGCAGGGTCCGAAATTAACTTTTTAGAGTTCCTTAGAACAATGGTCACCATCTAGAGATGACCCAGCTGAAATACCTCACCATCTAAACCTAATTTGATCATCATGATCCATCACTTGAAGTATAGTCTGAACGGAAACAGGAAAGTCAGAAAGAAAAATGAATGGATGCCGAGAATGATAAATAGAAGGCAAGGAAACAAACATGCACTGTAAATGGACTGACATTGAGAAACAGTGTGAAAATAGCTGAAGACGTTCAAGGGCTTCCACTCCGTTATGTCTCTAAGGACTTTTGGAAAAGTAACGACTTTCTAAAGGGCTGCTTTCCCACAGAACACAAGCTCTCAACTCTACAGGATGCATACATAATAATTTCTACCATTCCCATGACACGCAGTCTCTGAAAAACATATGGACTCATGGTAAAAGACCTACTTTTTGTTTTAACTTTCAAGTAGTCTTAAAAAAAGACAAAAGTAAACTTGAGAGGGAAAACCAAATAAAAATTGGCTCAGCCCGAATGGTTAAAACGGTTTGACTGATTCACTGAAAAAAATCGACTCAGAAGAACAATTCACTCACAAACTCCCTGGCAATCCAACCCATTACCTTCACTGATAATGCCATGTTCTACCAGTTGAGCCACAGGAGCACTGTTTGCTGTTACCTAAGGGTAGGGTTGGGGTTAGGCTTTAGAGTTGGGGTTAGGGCAAGTGTAGTGCCCGACCGATATATCAGTCAGCCGATATTAGCCTTTCACCGATATATCGATATCGGTATATATTTTACCGATATGCGCAGACATGAAAACTTTTTTTCAGAACATATATTGCATGAAAACAATGCTTTAGAATTTTTGTCATTACGTAGTTTGTCCAGCAGAGTGCACTCCGACTCCACTGTTTACAGAGCTGACTCTGAACTGACAGTGTCTCTGCAGACAGGGCGGAGTTAGGCGGTGCGGAGTTGAGTGGTCTCTTCTCGGTAAGTTGCTAACTAGTTTGTGAAATACATACTGGAAAGTTATTAAACAATGACCCCATCATTTTCCCTTTTCAATATAACTAATATAATGTTAACCCTGTCCCTGACAACCATGTCACCCATGTCTGTTTGCTGTTAGCAAGCTATAGTTTGTCAGTGCAGTAAGTAACTTAGCAGATTGAAAGGTAAACATCAGAGCATCTATTTGCAGCCAAGCAGACAACGGTGCGGTGGTGGATTGTGTCTGTTGAGTGTTGATTTCACGCTACGTTGTTACCTAGTTGGTGAGACACAATGCTGGTCCATCTTTTACTCTCCATGACAACGAGCTTATAGTTAACTAACAAACCACGTAGCTACTTTCATTGCCAAATCACCAAACTGTTTTGTTCGGGATTCACAGTTTGGTACCCCCTTCAACCGAACAATTCAAGTCACTGCATTTATAAAATGTAATATTTAAAAGTCTGGTTTTCCACCATTTAAATTTTCCCCTGAACTTGTATAGCAGAATACGGTGTAACACCGCTGCTGCCGTTTATCTCTTGTCTTGGCAGGTGTAAATGCTTCTTGTTTTACAACCTGCCAATAATTGACTGGCAGTATTAAAATAGTCAGCATTTGACTGATACTAAACAGTACTGATGTTTATTTAGCTATTTATTTTATTTGAATTTATTCTTTATTTTAATGGTCAGCAACTGACTGATACTAAACATACTGTACTGATGTTTATTTAGCTATTTATTTTATTTGAATTTATTCTTTATTTAAATGGTCAGTAACTAGCTGATACTGAACATGCATTACTGATGTTTTTTAAGCTATTTATTGTATTTTCATTTATTCTTTATTTTCTCAGTGTTCATTTCTAGAATTTGTTGACAATGTATAATAATAATGTCAAATATTCTTTGATAAAAATATTTAAGAAAGCAGACTTCTGAGTACCTTTGCAAAGTCATATCGGTGCAAAATCGGTGAACAAACCACATAGAAAAGGTGTTTTCATTCCAGCTCAAAAATTAACTATATCGGCCACCATATTGGTAATCGGTGAATTTTCCCCCTCTAAAATCGGTATCAAAAATCCCATATCGGTCGGGCTCTAGGCAAGTGTTTAGCAGAACAATGGTCACCATCTAGAGACAACCTAGCTCAAATACCTCACCATCTAAACCTAATTTAAACACAGCTAAAGAACAGTACAGAAAAAAATGTTGACGATAACAACCTAGATTCCATAAGTTGTCATCTTTCCCTCTGGCAAAAAGGGAGCTTGAAATAGTACAGATGTTTAGATGTTATCACTCTTAATTTCTGGTTCAGCGAACCAATTTTGAATGACTAGACAATTTTCTGAGAAACTGATCACAATTTTCTAAGAAATGGATCATGAGTTTCCTCGGAAGTTGAAAACACTGTAATTTTCCGCTTCAGTGCTCTTTCATGTTTTCTATGAATAGACAATCAAATAAAAAAAGAAAAGAAAAAATATGACGTGAGGTGAAGTACACATGGTTGTAACTTGTTGATTGAGCAATGACAACTGTTTTCAAAAGACAAATATTAGCCAAGTTGTGCCTGTCCTTCCACTGTCAAAACCATCTCTGTACATTGTCAAAACACACCAATCACGCCAACTATGACACAATTGTCATTGTTCTCGGCTAATCCCAATTCTCTACTAAAAGCCTGGGAATTTAAAATATTGCAATACACCAAGACTCGTTTCATTACCAGTGTTTGGTTGTCAAGGCATCTATTGCCTAAGGTATAAGCTAGCACTACAGAAGAGGCAGAATGTTTTGGAATGACATTAAAAATGAGCAATACGATGTGGAATGATGACCCAAATAAGAAACAGAGGGAAAGACCAATGACACCAACAGAAACAAAAAAAAATGATATCCATTTACCCACTAGAGTGAACTCCGTTTCCTGTGATATACTTTTTCCTTGTTTCTTGTACTTCAGTTTTTTGTGCAACCCAAATCCAAATAATAACCAGATACAATATATCGGTTGACCTCTACCTAAAATCATTAAACTATGGGGATAAAATGTCTAATTCTCATCCATGCAGATTTCAAACAACAATTAAAACACTGATGCCAACAAATTACAACCACTAATAGACTCCCAAAAGAGCCACAAAGAGATGCTTTTCCCAAACATGGGATTTGATACATGGGAAAAGAAAACATGAAATCCTGGGAACATGGAGGTTTACATAATGGGGTTAGTGGTTAAATAATGTGAAATCTGCGTCATGGTACATGACACTGGAGAGGAAGTGGGGGTGTGAGAGAGCAGCACTGTGAAACCAAATGTGTTTCAGATAATTAATAGTTTGGAATACAGTGAGTCTGAGACAGCACAGCTATCCTTATGTTTCCTCAAAATAAGGCTGAACTACTACACTGTAGGTTAAAGCATCAGTAACCATTGCTTCCAATTCATACCAAGACAAGCTTAGCCAAGTAAATGCTTGCTAATAACAGCATTTCTGTCATTAAAATTGGGTCGCTTGGCCTAGTGGCTGGAAGTTGGGGTGGATCATATCAAATGGCAGACAATAGACCCAACAGACCCAATTTACTTAATGTCACAGCCATGAACCATGATTTGCTACTTGCTATTGCTAGTTATTTTACTGGACAAAAGTATGGATACACCTGTGAGTACAAGATGAGTCATCAATTTGGTCAGTTTTCCTGGAAGAGAAAGACTGTACATTTTAAAATGTGCATACTGCACCTGCTAAAAGTTAATTCTGTTCAGTTTTAGGAATACAATAGTGTATGACCTCAAAGATGACAAACATGGACTAAAAGTCATTCCTTACCCATATGACCCAGTCAATTCTGATTATTGGTTAATACTTTTTAAAAATCATTCAAAATCAGCCTGATTTTCTAACAACTTGTTTAATTTGTTAACCAGCTCACAAAAAAACGTCACTGTGGCTAGCGAGCAAATATTACTCTATACAGTGCAATATCTAACTTACTGTTCTAGGAATGGAAACCACAACTTAAAAGTCCCTGATAGGCTATTTTAAGCTTTTCGATGACAATGGAAATCCTGAAATGCTGAAGGAAACAGAAAGCAATGAGACTGCTTGATTGGAAGTTTGTGTTGTAAAAGGTGCTGTTCATCCACCTGAGAGTGTATCCATGAATTTTCTGAATGTGAAATCCAGTCGCTCAAACCAGGTTGAGGCATTTAACTGGAATGCAGGCCTCCTTCCTCCCTGTCTCCCTCTCACTCACAATGTCTGAGGACTGGCCCAGCTTTGCCTGTCTGCAGCCATGTTTTGACTCCAGCTGTAAAGCCACACTTGCTCTTGTTCATAGCATTGCTTGCATTTGAACAAAAGGTTTCCTTTCTCTCCGCCACACCTTCATACTTTGCTTCTTAAAACAGTATGGGAAGACGATGGGGGAAAGGAGAGAAGGGTGGAGGGTTTGACTCTGTGTTAGTGGAGAGGTAGGTGTAATCTCAAAATCACTTCCTGCTACCCCACTCTCCATTTTCACCTCTTTGAGGAGTTTTGTAATTTTGGCAAGCACGAAAGGATTTAGCAGTTTCTCACTCGCTTACTTGGTATCTCATTCATTAGGCTGGGTCTTGGCATCCTGTTTGGCTGAGCTATATCTGAGTCAAGACGTGCGCTTATCTGTAGCATGGAGCGGCACAGCTACATTGAACTGAATGACCAACTAAAGGCCCAAGTATCCTAAAGGCCCATGTTTTTCGTAAGGGAACCAAAAAAAACTTTTACCCTAGCCTTAAGACCCCTTTTATCCTTGGTACTAAAAATGAGATCAGTGACTTGATTAATAAAACTACATTCAGATGTAGTCGAAAACGCATGCAATCACATCGCATTTGAGGTGTAAACGCTAATCGGTGATGCCCACTAACCTGTCACAGAGCTACACGAGAGACAGAGGATGGTTAAGGGGAGCGTGTTCAATTACTTCCTCGACTTAATGGTAGCATTCACAATACAATGTGAAAATGTAGCGTTTTGTGACGCTACAGTGCAACTCTTTGGAAAATGTAGCTTGTTACTGGAAAAGCTACACTATTGTGAAACGGTTGAAGTACTGTCACACACCTGAAAAATGTAGTTAAGTTAGAAATGTCACTACTTTTAGTTAATTACTCGCCAGCACTGCACAAAACTTTACCGAACTTCTTCAGTGTGCCTGATATCAATATGCAGTGACACAAATGAGAAGCGTGTACATATGAAGCTCACTTAATACAGGTATTTCATATCTGAGAATTCTGCTTGAAACAAGATTACAATTTAAGTAAATCTGTGTGCGCCATTTTTTCACACATCCTTTTTAAATTTTTGGCACTTTATCAACATGCAGTAACACAGAGACGTAGAAAATGTTGTATGCAGTCAGACGTAGGGAATGATGTATGCAGTCATGTAATCAGAAGACCCTCCCTTCAAAATCTGATCACACGTGATCACAGAAGACGCATTTAAGATGCATGCTACTACCAAATGTAAACTGTAATCTGTTTTGCCTGACCACTGTGATCAGATCACCTGAGACGCATCTTAATACCAGGTGTCCCAAGATCCTTTTACACTCTCCAGTAAGCTGAAGTGCTACAAGGGGTGCAAAGTCATTATCAGATCGGATCTTTTTGCTGGAATCCATTTTCCACTGCTTTCTTTAGAATGTCAAAAGGTCAGTCTCTTAGTCAGAGGTCTTTGTGACTCCTTCAGTCTGAGAGACTACTGAGTCACAAATTATGGACCTCATCAGCTTGAAAGAAAACATGGGATTTTTAATTACCATCTGCAGCTATTCCTATGTGGACGCCATGTCAGACTGTGAATTAGGGATGCAAATTTTGGCACATTCTTTTAACAGAATAACCGCCTGTATTAACCGGTTATTAATTGGTTAACCGATAAGTCATGAATCATGTAAAAAAAAAAAAAGAGGTCAAACAGGAATGACAATATATTTTTTTCAACAAGTCTATATTGGTTGAAACAAAGCAGGCTCACATGACAGATGTGCAAATTTAGCAATACATCAACATTTGAATGAACAACCGTATATTTTCTTCTTATATTTCATAACAAACCATTTTTGAATGGATCGCTTGCACGGCCTATTAACCTACAAGGCGACAACTTTTAATAACAGTTTAATAATGGAAGAATAAAAACATTCAGCTTACCCACAAACTGTGCTGCTATATATACATGGGCAGCGATCAGTATGTTGATGGGAAGCCCCGTGGAGACAGAAACCCGCTCCGAAAGCAATTAAGTCCAGCCACGCATCGCACTCCCGTCTACCGACCCGTACAACATAACTATCTAAACATAGATTCTGAGGATTGCCGATGTTACTTTTTATATGGAACCGCACTGTACTTGCGCTACTACTAAACTTTAACGTCCTATTTTACAATTTGCATCGGAACATGTCTTTACAGACAAAACCCAGACGAAACACAGTGGTTGCTTCATTTTCCCTTGTCATTCAGACTAAGAGGAAGACAGTGGTTTATGCGTTAACAGCTTCCTCGTGTGTACACAACATTCCCTACATGTAAAACTCATTGAATTAGGTCTCTGTTATTTCTTGAAATAACCTCTCGGTTAAAATTTTAACCAATATCATTGGTCCAGCAAAATAATATTAACCAGTTAACCATCTACATGCCTACTGTGAATAAGTTTTTGTTGGCCACAAACCAAGGGATAGGACTGACATTGATACTGAAAGCTTGAGGAAAGGAGAAAGTTTACACTAAGAGTAAATAATTTCTCAAAACTCAACCTGATAGGGACCATGCCAAAAACCTTAAAAGCCATTCGGGTCTGCAACAGCATCGAGGCCCTGATATACTTTGTGTGAAATTGAAGATCTAACATGTGTGACGTCATTTAGGACCTTTTAGAAAACTTCATACTGGCTGCTAAACACCTTACTGCTATTGGTCCACGTCATTAGTAGGTGTGACCTGGAGGCCGACAGCTAACTCAGTTTACGTTGTTCAGTCAGTCAAGATCAGTCAAATGAACAAACCGGCGTGCAATTATTAGCAAGCTGGTGCAAATTTACCAACAGTGCTGTGAAAAAGTATTTGCCTCCTTCCTGATTTCTTCTATTTTTGTGTATTTTCATACTAATTTGTTTTAGATCTTCAAACGAGACACAACATAAAACAAAAGCAACTCGAGTAAACACAAAATACAGTTTTCAAATATATATATTTTTTATTGAAGCAAAAAAGTTATCCAACACCTATATCACCTATGTGAAAAACTAACCACCTCCTTAAACTTAATAGCTGGTTGTGCACCCTTTAGCAGCAACAACTGTAACCAAATGCTTCCGAAAACTAGAGATCAGTCTTTCACAACGCTGTGGTGGAATTTTGGCCCACTCTTCTTTGCAGAACTGCTTTAGTTCAGCCACATTGGAGGGTTTTCGAAAGTTTTCCGGTTGCCAAAGGGGATGGCCAAGTGGGTCCAGTGCCACCGACCGGTGTCGCTGGACGAAGCGATCAAGCTGGCGGAAGACCATCTAACAGCATATCCGGGGGTCGGCGTGCCCCATGCCCTTCCCCCCTCTAATGTTCTCTCTCCCCAATCCTTCCTTCCATCCTGTTCCTTTTTCCTGAAAAACTTTCTCTGCTTCCCCAAAGCCCAACTCTCCCCTCTCTTCATCTCAGGTGAAGGGGTCTGCTGCCACGAGTGTGGGTGGGAGGCTTGGGCCGGTCTGCTGGAGTTGCGGGGAGCCGGGTCATGTTCGAGAGCAGTGCCCGGTAATGGAGGTGGGGGCCATGATCCAGATCCCCTACACCCCACATACTACCCACGAGCGAGCAGGAATATTCCAAATACCCATGAGTATTGAGGGGGGTACATACCAAGCCTTGGTGAATTCAAGTTGTAATCAAACATCCATTCATCAATGCTTGGATCAAACAGGGCATTGGAAGCAAATAATCGGGTGAAGGTGAGGTGTGTGCACGGGGATATTCATGATTATCCTATAGTGACCGTCACGGTAATATACCGGGGACAAAAGCATAATATTGAGGTGGTGGTTAGTCCTCGCCTCACCCATCCGCTAATTTGGGGAACTAATTGGCTGGCTTTTCAATCATTATTGAAGGGGTTGTGTGTGGATGGGTCCTGTGAGAAAGTAAATCGGTGTTGGACGTGTGAAGTGCTGGCTGGAGAGGCGTGGCCTGGGCCATCTGTGGCTGCTCCGCATCAGGCTGACACTGGGGAAGGACAGGTGTCCTCCTTCCCCACCCTTAGGGAACTCCTGGTAGGGGATTTCCCACTGGAGCAGTCGCGAGACGAAACCCTGAAGCACGTGTTTGACCAAGTGAAAGTGATTGATGGTTAATGTCTCCAGCTGGGCATCGCACACACATATCCATATTTGTGAAACATATCCAAGGATTTTTTGTGAAAAATAGTTTTAGCGCATCAAAATAAAGCTGATGGAAATGCAAATTATCGCTAAAAAAGTGTTGACACAATATTTTTCCGCTTAACTCTAACGCATAAACTCTAGGTCAATACTTCAAATGTCGTGAAAAACTGTTTTGGAAACATTTTTTGTCAAGAAAATTGACATTAACGCAAAAATTTAGTGTCACATGACAGAATTTACCCCAGTCGTTAGCCTGTGTTAATCATGACAACAGGGTATACATCCTTGAAAGCCAATTTATTGTACATGATTATGGATTGATCTTAACGGCATACCTGCACAGATCCGATGCTGCAAGCATGACACTTCCAGGAGTACCAAAACAAATATCTCGTATCATGTACATCGATAAGTGCACGGAGAACAAATTACTGGTCACCGTTTGTGATTAATTTAATTGCGGTAGACATCTGTTGATTTATAAAAGTTGCTTTTCCACACCATACAAAATAATAGACGGCAGTTATGGAATTAGCCCACAATACAAAAAACATTTCTGTGCACAAAGATGTTTTAAATAAAAAATAAATACACAACAGCCTACTAGGAGAAAAGCTTCAGTGTGCTTTTTTGGAACACTAACATATAGCCCAATTCTATAAAATTATTGTTTAGCTTTTGAAACAATGCGGGCGAAATCCCCTGTATTAATTTAAATAAATTACCAAATGAGTAAAGAATTAAATAAAATAATTAATTACCAAACGAAAATAATAATAATAATAATATTTTAGACCTAGGCCTATATATGCCTTTTCTTTACACAAACTTAAATTAACTTAGCCTGTGACATTCATGACATTCTCAGAATGTTCTAGACTTTTTTCAAGACAATAAACTATCAGAACTATTTGTCCAATGTGGAGTTCACTTTCAAAAACTAGCTTTTGAACATTTTAAAACTTTTAAATATTTTAAATCTAAACCTCTTTACCTCGGATCGCATTTGCTGAGCTTCTTCAGAAAATGTAAATTGCATTATGATGCTAAAATTTATTTTAGATGATAATCAAGTTCAGCTGGTCATTAAAAGTTGCTGGAAAAATATGCGGTACATAATGCAATGCTTTAGATGATTGTTCAAAATAGCCTATTGAACATCAGGAATGTATTATATGTAATCCCTGATATTACACCGCATCAATTTTTCTTTAATAGTTGTGCACACAGCTTATACACATCGATGGATGGTCCTTATACTAAGTCTGAAAGTTTCCCCCACTACTTGGTGCAGGTTGCCACCTTGAACAGGGCCATGATGATTCGCTTTCGGGTCGGAACCAGTGGCAACCTGTGATAGGTGCAACATCAGGATCAATACAGTCCTATCAGAAGGGCAACAGTTCCCTTTTAATTACAATTCCTCCTCTTCTGATTGCATTTATTTGTGAAATTAAAATGACAGTAAGCTGGCTAATTTAATTGAAGGGCAGATTTATTTTGCAATAAACCAAAACTTATGCGACAAAATGTTTTTTAGGCATGACGTCATCACGCACACCATTTTTATCAATAAAAGGCCCAAACTTTTTTTATGCATTTTCACTTTGTCAATAACAAAATAGAGCGAAAAGTGGATGGAAACTAGGAAACTGAGGTTCTTTTAGAGCCTTTGAAATAGCTTTGTAACCCTTCCCAGACTGATATATTTCAATCACCTTTTTCCTCATCATTTCTGGGATTTCTTTTGACCTTGGCATAGTGTGCTACTGGGTGAGACCTTTTAGCCAACTTCATGCTGCTGAAAAAGTTCTATTTAGGTGTTGATTTGATTGAACAGGGCTGCAGTAATCAGGCCTGGGTGTGTCTAGTCCAGCTGAACCCCATTATGAATGCAGTTTCATAGATTTGGGGATTTCGTAAATACTTTTTCACACAGGCCCAGTTGGTATTGGATAGCTTTTTTGCTTCAATAAATAACATTATCATTTAAAAACTGTATTTTGTGTTTACTCAGATTGCCTTTGTTTTATGTTAGATTTTGTTTGAATTTTTTGAAACAGTTTAGTATGACATATACACAAAAACAAAAGAAATCATGATGGGGGCAAATACTTTTTCACAGCACTGTACATCTGTACGATCGTTCGCATAGAGACATTTTCCAAGACCATGTCATGCGATTTTGTTTTGTTTAATTACAAAATAAATCAAATCTACTCAAATACTCTCAAGAGACCATTCACTCGTGCCTTCTACAGCGAAAGCCATCCACACATCAAGATATGCCTCTCTTATCATCATTCTTTTGTCTGTATTGTGCCCATTAACACTTATTTATACACCCATCTTTGCAGTAGTATCAGTGTCATTATAAATTACAATAACAGACTGTAATCGCTGCATATTATGGCTGAGTATAGCGTGTTAGCTCAATTGCTCCATGAATTCAGAATGTAAACAATAAAAAATGTAGCATTATATACTGCTTATATATTACTTTAAATCACCGAGTGATTAAAACAGCTTCTTTTATTGACCTAATGTGAATTCTACTCAATGAATGAGGCATAAAGTCAGTGATAACACATTTTAATGTCACATTAGTTAAGGTTTTACATGCAGTGTCCCCATTTTTAAATGCACTTGTAAACACCTCCCATGTGGTGTGACGGGTGTCTGAATGTTTGCAAACAGTATACCATTGTTCGGCTGTTTCGAAATTCTATTTATCCCTGAATGAAGAAGAACTTTTTGGAAGTATACTGGGGCCTTTTAGGTGAGTAAATGATGACAGAATTTTGGGTGAATTATCTCCATCTTAAGCACAAAGGCAGGTCAATATTCTGCCATTTTACTAAAGAAATCCTAGCTGACAAGCATGTGGTTGCTTTTGGCAAAAACTGACCACAAGAATATTCTTGGAAAAAGGCTTTGTTGCTGGTAACAACCCTGTTCTGTCAACTATAAACAGTTGATTTCACAGTTTCTGTGCAATGTATTTTTTATTAATTTTAAAAAAAAATTTTTTTAGGTGAAGCAGAAAACCAGCACAGCATTTCACTGAACCCAAACCTTTTGGGAGGAGTACACAACTTTTGAAAAACAAATACTTCTGTGACTGTTCACTTTCAGGTTAAATGCAAGTTTGAAGTGTAGGCCTAATAATTAAGCCAAACTTAGATGATTAACTTATTAGTCATAACTGATCAAGGTATGATTGACTTTAATGCGTCATCTAATCATACTGGGAAGGATTTTGGAACTGAATGGTTAAATCCACCCCACCCTCGCCAACAACACCCTCCTTTTGCTGCAACGACAGCATCTTTAAAAAATAAATTGCTTAATTCTATATGGTGCAAAAGGTCACATGATTTAGCTGTTCTCATAATGGCATAATGGTTTAAAAAGTGAAAAGACAAAATTAATAACCACAAAAAGGCACTTTCCATGGGTACACATTTGGGCTTGAAAGTCTTAAGTACTAAATGTTGTTTATTTTTTCAACAAATGGTCAGTTTAAAAACGTGGTTAATCTTCATAAAATTGTTCACCTCAGGAGGTCAAACTTAATATGTGAATTGTTTTTATTTCCAATTTTTTATGAGGTTTGTGGTTATTGCCTGTTACCAAAATTTAGGCCATATCTGAATACAGTTTAAAACCCTGACTTGTCGTTATTTTCTACAAATAAGCATTAAGTAAATTTAAAATTTGAAATATAAAACTAAACTGAAATCAACAGACATTTGATATGTTTAAAACTAGCCTAATATTCAGGGTTCCCCAACTGTATGATCAATCAATTTCCATGACTCTTTCAGTCATTCCTGATAACTGGATTTTTAAAGAAATTACAATCAAAAAGAGCAGTTTGTAGCTAATGAAATATTTTAGAACCGAGATAGAAACAACTATATTCACTATAGAAATTTCCATGACTTATGACCTTTTTTTTCATGTCTTTTCCAGGCCAGGAAATTCACTTTTAAACCTCCCTAAAATGTAGAAATTTTCCATGATTGTGGATACGCTGTATATTGCTTTAAAAAAGCAGAACTGAGATACCAATTCATACCCTATTCATGAAAAACACCAACAATGCTATCTATTATGTGTGGTGACGAGAAATATTTTTACGTTTAACCCTCCTATGCTATATGGTTTTTAACAAGTGGTGGGGAAACCAAAAGATCCGGGACATATAAGCCAGACTTTTAACACTTAAAGAAAGAGGAAAAGCTTCTACAAGCAGCCGTTCTGCACTGCTGGTGGAAGGTCTAGTGTAGTGAGTTCAGACTAAACAGCACAGACCTCAGGAAGCCTGGACTTCTGCCTAGGTGCACTTGGAGCAGCTGCAGGTAAACATTAAGATCTGTTCCCAAATGAGACCACCGATGTGTGTAGTTCTGTAGAGGGGCCCTGAGTTCACCTGAGATCATAAAGTTCACGTCTGACCTGTTCTGGCTCCACTGAATGAAGTGAGAGGTTTAGGAGAGCAGAGAAATAAGATTTACATGAGGTTTGCTGTCTTACAGGTGAGACTCAGTTGGTACGATTACATGCACTTTAAAAGTTTGATTTCAATTGGACTAAAACAATAATTCAAATACATGAATAAAACATGAGTGCAACAGCTCAATATATTAAAGCATATGCTAACTACCAGACATGTGGTTACTCTGCTAGGATACCTGTGTGAACTTGAGTTGAACTGACTTCATACATCCACTAAAAGTCTATTTGGTGACTGTCCTATCAGTTAACTAAAGTGTGTCAAATTTTTGAATGCTCCACTGACAGAGTAAAGCAAACTACTCTGGCCAAAGAAATTAATCAACTACACCATTCAGATTCTGAGTAGGACTGGGCTATATATATTGAATATTCATGATATTATCGCAATGATTGTAGTATGCTTTTTATTTAGCCACTACTCTTCCTAAAGAGCGCATCATTAGACAAATTTCACGATCTTCAGGGCTGCACAATTCATCAAAATCTCACAATCACACAATTCCAAACATTTGTAACTGCTACAAGTTATTATATTAACCTAAAAACAGGACAGGGTATCACAGAAGAGGAGGAGATGACAGCATTTCACCAGATTTGTAATGCACAACATGAGCATCCTGCAATTTCAGTGTTCCGCCAAAATAAAAGCTCCAGGTGAAGGTGAAGTACAACAGCACTTTCAGCTTTCCGCCAAAATAAAAGCTCCAAGTGAATTAAATACAACAAAAATGTATTACTACTGTACAAAACATATAAAATCCTCATAATAATAATGATACAGTATTGTATTGCATTATGCTACGATTCAACTGGGCACCAAAAAGTGAGTAAACCTGTAGTTTTTGCACACCCTGTTTTGCTTATCTAGCAGATTATCTAATCAGTAATCATGTGGCAGCAGTGCAATGCATAAAGTCATGCAGATACTGGTCAGGAGCTTCAGTTAATGTTCACATCGAAC
Organism: Myxocyprinus asiaticus; assembly: GCF_019703515.2. Classification (NCBI taxonomy): domain Eukaryota; kingdom Metazoa; phylum Chordata; class Actinopteri; order Cypriniformes; family Catostomidae; genus Myxocyprinus; species Myxocyprinus asiaticus. The sequence continues at coordinate 8,049,041 of NC_059357.1, read as the reverse complement.
ATCAGAATGGGGAAAAAATTTGATCTCAGTGATTTCGACCGTGGCATGATTGTTGGTGCAAGATGGGCTGGTTTGAGTATTTCTGTAACTGCTAAATCTCCTGGGATTTTCATGCACAACAGTCTCTAGAATTTACTCCGAATGGTGTCAAAAACAAAAAACATCCAGTGAGTGGCAGTTCTGCGGACGGAAATGCCTTGTTGATAAGACAGTTCAACGGAGAATGGCCAGACTGGTTCGACCTGACAGAAATGCTATGGTAACTCAGATAACCACTCTGTACAATTATAGTGAGCAGAATAGCATCTCAGAATGCACAACACATCGAACTTTGAGGCACATGGGCTACAACAGCAGAAGACCACGTCATGCACTTTATTAGGACCATAGTGTTCCTAATAAAGTGCTCAGTGAGTGTATATCCAATATTGTCTGATAATATCGAGATATGATTTTTGCAGCTATTTCACCCAGCCCTGATTGTGAGATGCAAACGGGAGAAAAGTTAACCGCTGCAATAGCAAATTAAGTCAACATGACCCAACAAATCACTAACAAGATGTCAAACACAGCAGTAGATCTGAATAAGAGATGAGAAACACGCAGACATTCAAAGCTGAGCAGGTTAAGAGATCAGGCAGAGATCACATCTCTGCTGTCAAACAAACACAATTAGATTAACAGTGCTTATACTAGTTAGCATGGCATGGCGTCATGCTTTAAAAGCAAAGAGGAAGAGATACTGACAGAGAGGACAGCAAAAAAGGGAACAAATTTGAATTAAGACAGAAAGTGGAAGCAAGTACTTGGATATAAAAGTTGTATGCTGATAAATATGCACTAGATAGATAGATGAAAAAGACAGGCTGGATGGCTAGATTGATTTTTTTAGTCTTTGTTTTTTTTTTTTACAATATTCGATTTGCTCTTAATTGGCTTAAAAGGCTTTTTTACTAAACAGCCTTTGTTTCAAAGTAGATTCAAAATCTTAAATGCAGGACGTAAAACATAAAATGTAGATGAAAATAACCAAGGCGTTTTCCACACTGTCTTTTACTAAATCAATACAACAAAGAAGTATTTTATTTATTTTCATGTATATACACCAATATACCAATACACAGTACCAACAGAATTACTCACCCACCCATTTACTTGTACAAAACAAAAGCTTCCCAACTTTCTTGCCATTTTAATAAGGTTTTAATCAGAAATGGCACAAAAATATCAGCCTTAAAGTTCTCATTCTTGAGTCGTAACCTATAACGCGTTAATCTGCGACTTACTGCCACAGTCTTTCGAAAACAAATAAAATCGACAAACTTTCTATGAATAAAAACGCAAATTAAAATCATCTTGATAATTGTGATGTTGGTTAATTTACTATCGCCAGCAACATACTCTTGAATATATCATAAATATTCGATATATCACAGAGTTGTGCTTGACCTCAAAACCATCTGAAATATCTTGAAAGCTGCCCTTGATCTACAGAATTAACGAGTGCTAATGAGGAATGTCTGGCCAAATGTTTTCGTTTCATCCAGACATGTGGTGGAAGTCATACGCAGACTTGTCTCAGCTGGCATTGGACCACAACCCAGTTCCTGCTCTAGGATCGCATTTCCCCAACCAATCTGGCCTGTCAGTGTTTAAAGTAACAGTTCCCCCATAATTTACAGAATGAAAATTTTTGGGTGAACCTTTCCTTTTAAAAAGCAAAACAAACAGCATTAGACCTCAAACACTTCTAACATCTTAACACCTGGTCTGAACTATTGCATAGCACAGTGACCAGTGCAGCCCACTTCTCAGATACTTGTTTAAAAGGTCTCTGTCTGCGTTTCAATTGCAGCTGTCTTGCTTATCTGGCTGTTGCAGTTCAGATGCAGCAGTTTGTAAGTAGAACAGTCTTGGCCGCTGCCTTCCAGCAGAGCAGCTGAACCAACAGGAAATCCAGTCTCAGTCTATTAATTGGTGGAACAATTTCAATCATTCTAGGGGCTCTCAGTCGGAGAAGAAAAACGTTTACAAATGGCGTGCAATTATTGCACTCTCTTTTCGCCTGCTTTTGATTTGTTGTTTTTTTCCCCCCTGCCCCTTTAAACTCTTTGCTAGAATGCAATTCGGAAATTTGGCAGTCGAGTCGGCAGCCATATGTAGCTGAACATGGTGTTTGTACCAGCCGTTCCGTCTGGAGCCCCACATGGCTGCAATGACTTCCAAACTGTTATGGCATTCCATTAACTATTACATCATAATTAGACAAGTTTAAGACAAGGACAATCGTCTCACATCGCCAAATAAACACTTTGCTCCAAATTCTCTTTAATGAAGTCAAAGTCTGAAATCCAGCTGTAGACGATAAATCTTATGTCGGACGACATAACAGTTGCATTAATGATTGAAGTCTGAAGAACAATTTCATGGTGACATGATTAAAGTCAACATGAAATGGCGTTCGCCAAACGTTACGTCCATTATGAGAAATATTTCAAAAACAGGATATTGAATGAAAAATAAAAAGAGTGAGAATTGATTTTATCCATTAGCACATTTACGTTTTCAATAATAGCTCTGGAACCATATAGGCCAGAATCAAAAAACTTTTTTATCTCTGAATTCTTCAGTGCAACCAAATGAAATGGATTTCCACAAGAAACATTTTCTCCCACTTTGATTGTTTTTTTAACAATCTACTTTTCCAAAATTGTCAGAAGCCAAGAAAAACTAGCTTCATACCATCTGACCCATATTTGGTTTTTGACTATTTAAAATGTGCAAAATGCAATAATTTAGGCATGGAGCCCCATTAGCCTCATTTCCAATATCGGGCCAAATGAGGGTGTGCTAGTGCGTGCCAGGGCCAGTTGTGTTCCCACTGTCAGTTCTGGGGCTTCATCATGCCTCCTCGGGGCCAACGGCCAAGCACCCTGGCCCGCCGATTACCCTTGGGTCAAAGAAGGCCAACTGGGGATTGAGATGGGGTCAATGTCAAAGGCGGTTTCGCTGAGTCAGGCCACAGGTTTCAGCACCAAGATACTAATTTCCCAATTTTTCATATCTAACTACCAGCTTACCACAACAGATCAATGGAGAATCGTCAGTACTGGTCAGTAGACGACATCAGGGCTATTCTGAATATGTGGGCTGATGAAAATGTGCAACGTCAGATCGATGAGGCATCTGCCGAGTGAAGATGTAATTAAGTATATTTTCACTGAACTTGCCAAGTTGTATATCCAGTGCACAACGGTACAGGTTCTGGAAAAAGTTTTTAAGAAATTGCAGGCACAATACAAATCTGTGTTTATTTCGAGAGCTAGCTAGTCTCCAGAGTCTCAGCTTGAATTTCCCTCTTGCTTGTGAAATGGGCGGGGTGTGTGATGTTGGCAACAGGGCGGTGTATTAAGGGCGGGTTTTAGGGCAACGCTGTGGGGCTATTGGCCTGATGGTCGGAATGCAGATCGATTTTGGTCTTGCAGCTAGAGGTCCGAGGCTGTTGGCCACGGCTGACCAGTTGATAGCCATGGCTCACAATAGTCCGAAAGTGGAAAAGCGGCAAATGAGAGCCCCATATCTCTGGGATTTAATCATATAGGGCAGCAGTTCCTATCCCTTAGGTGGGCGCCAGAGTTCACAAGGGGGTCATGGAACCACATATGCTTTGAGGCTGTCAAAGATACATAAAATGCGCTATACCAGTAAGACAGCATGTCAGTGTCCTCGTCTAACTCAAGGAGATATAAGCAAAATCTCAACATAAACTGTCAAATGACCTTGACAACATGGTAAATGTAAAACTTCATTAAATGTCACTCTACCAACAAGAGCATACGCATTTGCACAACTGCATGAGGATCAATTTCTGCAACTTCATAACCACTCTCGCACAACTGCATACCTTGTTGACATGTTAACACTTTATAATGAGACCATCAAACAGCTACAGGGCTCTGCATCAATAATCACTAAAAGTATATTCCAGTAGATGTGTCAACCGCTAGGCATTTTTAAGTATTGTTTCTATCGTTATGCAAAATCCTGCCACATGGCAGGCAATGCACATTTTAAAATCATTATATTATAATCATCATATAGTTTTTTTATCAGTCGTTATACTTTTGCATTATTTTTGCTTTTCTCATGGCCTTGTATGGTAGCATTCTCTCTCGCGCACACTCAAGCAAGCACACACACAGCACGCGGTGGGGGTGGGGGGTGGGTGTTGAGAGAAGATCTATAAGCTACGCTTCTCTTAGTTATTGTTGCTGACAGCGTCAAGTTTTCCTATTGGCATATGTTTTGCCCCAAAGCACATATACAGAGGCGCACTGAGTAAATTACTGCAGCAATTATTAAATAACACATTTCTCAGCTGTTATCTACCTCTCTCTCTCTCTCTCTCTCTCTCTCTCTCTATATATATACATATATATACACATATAGGGGGCAGAGAATTTCCTATGTGTTGGGGGGGGAGGCTGTAGGAAAAAAGATTTTGACTGAACCAGGGCTTTAAAAAAGATGCATAACGTATAAAATTTGTTCCTAACCAAAATCTAACAGGACATAAAGATATATTAATACTTCTGAAGTTACAGGCACTCCACCTTTGTCATTCCAAAAAAGTGTCTCCTCCCTTTTTTTGGACTCACACTATTGGAACATAACACAACAAGGGGTGCTAAAGTCAACTGATTTTATTAATGGACCTACCCATCTCTGTGTAAAAATAAAAATAATAACACTGCCACCTTTCTAAGGCTACGTCCACATTAATCCAGATATATCCGAAAACAGCGTTTTCATTTTCGAAACCCTCTCCGTCCACACTGCCGTTTTCAAGCAATTTCAAAAGGTTGCTTGTCCACACTGAAACACACAAAACTCTTAAATCCCCTTACTGTGCATGTGAAAAAAACAACAACAAAAAAAAAAACGCTGTTCCATGTACGGTCTGAACGCAATTGTCCTCTTGTTCCGTCGCTGGACAGCAATTACGAGTAAACTTCCATCGTGTTTGAAGGAATGTAATGTAAAGGTTGTACAAAGTAACATTTATCTCTAACAACACTATCAAACAACGGCACTACAAATGGGTGGCCATCTTGATTGTTTTGGGTTGAATGGATCACATGACTGCGTCACATGACGATAAATATGTTACCGTTTTCAGATCTCTCTTTTTCTCCTGTCCACACAACAGCACAAAGACATGTGGACGGAAGGCCAAAACGTAGAGAAAAAGATGTGTTTTCAAATGAAAATGCATCAGTGTGGATGTGGCCTAAGGTTAGTTTTGCTCCAAATTCTTAGGTGAAAGTTTTAATTTTGATCCATGGCATTGAATATTTTGGATTTCATCATCATTTATGTTTATCTTTCATCTGTAAAAACATCATTAAAAACAAAATTTTGAGCAGGGGACCTCTAGTTTAGTTGACACGGAATGACCCAATAACACTTTAAGACAAAAAAGCCCCTATTAATGTAAAAACATGACCGGACAACTACAATTGTGATACAAGACTGAATAACAGCATCAAGAGAAACAGAGAGGAAAATATCGAGGGGGATGCCAAACCACAGGTTGACTCACACAGAAAACCTCTGCATGACAACAGTTCTCACAGTGAGATGAAGGGCATTTCCTTGGCAGAAAATTATGCCGAAGTGAGTCATACTAAAAGCGATGGATACTGGTGAACTCTTTGGATTGTTTGGGCTGTGTAGATACAATAATGTTTTATCCTTATTACCCTGAAGTCCTTGCCTGCAACTTGTGTATCTTTAAGCTGAAGAAAAAAAAGGTCTGTCCAAATGTTTGGAAAACCTTGTGTTTAGAAAAAGTTGTTTTGCTAGGCCTAAATGGTGAATAAATAAGTACATTTTAACATTTTATGATGAAAAAGCATGCCTTAGAAAGCACCACTTACAATGCAAATGTTACAAGTTCAATTGCAATTAAAGCTGCAAGCAGAGATGAATGGGCCCTCGCAATATTACATTGTAATACTTTTTAGCACTTTTTATGTTATAATGTATTTCATTCTTCAGGTCATGTATTTCTATGTAATTTTGAGAGGACAGGAGAGTTAAGGAGGTAAAGCCTTTTTATTTCACAACAAATTTTATCAAAGATATGGGAATAACATCAGAATAATGATACTGACATATAGCCTGACAGAATCTTATATCACAGCAGATTTTTAAACAAGACAATGTGTTTTTCTCGGGCAGTTTATTCGGCCTACTTCAGCTGCATCTGACTGGAAAGTTCATTTTTCCTGAGGTAAGACACTTATTACTTCACAACAAATACGACTTTTGTAACTATACATCAAAACATGTCACTTCCTGTTGCCAGTAGGTGGCGCTATGACTATAACTTAATATTGGCATGTACGTGTATTCAGGCCGGGACTGTTATCAAACATGTGAAGTTTGGGGCAGATTGGACATTGTATGTTTGAGTTACAACAACTTCCTGTTTCATGGCGAAACATCGAACTATGCCAGGCCGCCACGGACACACCGTTCAAAGAAAACTCAAAAGCTTCGCAATTTCGCATCGCAAAGGCCTTTAGATAAGACTGACAGAATATGATGTTGATCTGATTTAATCTCTAGGAGGAGTTCGTTAAAGTACGAGGCCTGGAAATGGCAAAAACTGAGCAAAAATTGAAGAGAAAAATCACAATGGCTGACTTCCTGTTGGGTTTACGATATGGTTCAAAGGGACTTTTTTGTACCTGTTGACATGTTACATATGCCTACCGATTTTGTTACGTGTAGATGAAACGTGGCATGAGGGCTGCTTCGTTTAAATTTTGTACGTGGCGCTATCGAACCATTTTGCCACAATTAATTCTAAAACCAGTATCAGATGTAAATTTTCTCCACTTTTGAGATGTGTGCAAAGTTTCATGAGATTTCGTGCATGTTTAGACTCGTTTCATATCCAACTTTGTCAGGCCACCACGGACACTCCCTTCAACGAAAACTCAAAAGCTTTGCAATTTAACATCACCAAGGCCTTTAGATTAAGACTGACTAAATATAATGTTGATCTGATTAAATCTCTGGGGGGAGTTTGTTAAAGTACACCTGGAATTGGTTGGTGCCAGTAGGTGGCGCTATGACTATAACTGAATATTGGCACGTAGATGTACTCAGGCCGGGACTATTATCAAACATGTGAAGTTTGGGGCAGATTGGATATTGTATGTATGAGTTATAACAACTTCCTGTTTCATGGCGAAAATCGAAATTTGTCAGACCGTCACGGCCACGCCGTGTAGTGAAAACTCAAAAGCTTTGCAATTTAGCATCGCCAAGGCCTTTAGATTAGAATACCCAAATATGAAGTAGATCTGATGAAATCTCTAGGAGGAGTTCGTTAAAGTACAAGGCCTGGAAATGGCAAAAACTGAGCAAAAATTGAAGAGAAAAATCAAAATGGCTGACTTCCTGTTGAGTTTAGGGCATGGGTCCAAGAGACTTTTTTGTAGGTATTGGCATGTTAAACATGTGTAACGATTTTTGTAGGTGAAACGTAGCGTAAAGCGCACATCGTTGAAAGTTTGTAGGTTGTGCTATCGAGCCATTTTGTCACACCTAATTCTAAAACCCATATCAGATGTAAATTTTTGCCACTTCTGATGCGTGTGCAAAGTTTCATGAGTTTTCGAGTATGTTTAGGCCCTCAAAAATGCGATTCATTGGGAAAAAAATTCTTTTAATAATAATAAACGCCTAGAAGAACAATAGGGTCTTGCACCATCAGTGCTCGGGCCCTAACTAGAGGTAACCAAAGAACTGAAGAGATCCTGATTACAATCCTGCTCTACCAGCGGGAGCAAGACACTTAACCCAAGGTTGGTCCTGGGGGACAAGGCAGCAAAGATGGGCCAGATGGAAAAAACAAGGTTTAAGAGCCGTAGTAAAACATATAGTAGATCAACAAATCCATACCACAGGTTTTGGTATAGCATTGGACATAGAGAAAGTTTCTTTGAAGGCTAAAGGGATAGTTCACCCAAAAATGAGAATTCTGTTAACATTTACTCACCCTCATGTTGTTCCAAAACACTATGACTTTCTTTCTTCCATGGAACACAAAAATAATGTATTTTGCAGTCTCAGAGCTGCTCTTTTCTCTCTCTTTGTGTCCAAGAAAGAAAGAAAATCATAAACGTTTGGTACAACTTTTGAATTTTTCGTTTTTTGGTGAACTATCCCTTTAAGAAAAAAAAGAGGACGGGGGATTCCGTTCGATTCCTATTGTAAATTTGCGTTCCACAGATGCCATCAGCACCATAAAACGTCACTGAGACCTTTGCTTGATTCTTGCATATTGTATTATTAATTAGCAATGAATTATAGCTGCTTATTAATATTAAAAACACAGACATTGAACGCTAGCCAGCTGCTGTACACATCAGAATGCAGCCCTAATTGTCGTCGTCTTCATTCTATCAGACACAGTGTGAGTTTAAATATTTAATTTGGCTGCTCTTGACGAGTGTAAAGAATTTGTCGAAGTGCTGATTCTAGAGGTACTTCAAACATGGATGCTGCCATCTCCCTTGCTCATTCAAAACAATGTCCACAAGCGTTTGTTTAGCGGTTTGTATGGAAACTGTTTAAACCAAATAAATGTGACCTATAGCATTACTGCAGAAAGGTTGCAATCTATTAACAGTAACAAGACCAAGATGGGTTCAGAAAGATGCAAAACCATGGTTCTAGCCAAAGTGGTTTTACTGTTTGCAAAACCTTCTTCAAACTTTCAACAGGATTCAGGAAACAAAAATTGCTGCCTAAAATGTACTCAACTTTGTTTCAAGTAGATTAGTAAAGCATAAATACTCCTGAATGGGTAAATCTAATGGTCAGGCCTACATCGAGTGAAGTTCATACAGAAGTTGTGGTCCATATGCCCTACTTCTTGTGAAGTTAAATATCAGGGAACACAGATCACATATCACAGTGTTTTTAAACGTATTTATGTTCCATTAAAGCATTTAGCCAGGACGGCCCATGCATTACAGCGATTTTACCTTAGATAAGAGGTGTCCTTAGGCGCACTGTGCAGCAAACCGTGGTAAAATAACTACAATACCTGTCCTCAAGTGGCTAATTTCTTTTATAAAATGACACCAACAGCAATATGACAAAAACGCCAATGTTAATAGATAATATAGTTATAGATAGCTATGGGAAAAATAGCCAGCTCAGAATAAAATTCATATTTCATTAGCATAACTGTAGGCTGTTTACTGTGGTCAAGCAATATAGCAACTTCGCACATTTTTTAAAGGAATACTCCAGGTTCCATACAAGTTAAGCTCAATCGACAGCATTTGTGGCATCATGTTGATTACCACAAAAATTTATTTAGACTTGTTTCGACTTTTAAAAAACAAAAATCTGTGTTACAATGGAAGCAAATGGGCCAAGCTGTAAATGTTACAATACTCAATAGCTGCGTTTCCACTATCGGGCCAAATGAGGGCGTGCCAGGGCCAGTTGCGTTCCCACTGTCAATTCCAGGGCTTCCTTTTGACTCCTCGGGCTTCCCTGGAACCAACGGCCAATGGCCTTTGGCCTGCCGATTACCCTTGGGCCAAAGAAGGCCAACTGGGCATTGAGGCAGGGTCAATTTCAAAGGTCAACAGAGAATGGAAAATCGTCAGTACCGGTCAGTAGACGAAATCAGGGCTCTTCTGAATATTTGGGATGATGAAAATGTGCAATGTCATATCGACGGCATCTGCCGAACAAAGACGTGATTAAGTATATTTTCGCCGAACTTGCCAAGTTGTGTATCCAGTGCACAACAGTACAGGTTCGGGAAAAATTAAGAAGAAATTGCGGGCACAGTACAAATCCGTGTTCATTTCGAGGGCTACCTAGTCTCCAAAGTCTGATACCTCAGCTTGAGCTACCCTCTTACTTGTGAAATGGGCGGGGTGTGTGACATTGGCACCAGTGTGGCGTATTAAGACCAGGTCTTAGGGCAATGCTGTAGGGCTATTGGCCCGATGGTGGGAAAGCAGATAGATTTTGGTCTCAAGGTCTGAGGCTATTGGCCCCGGCTGACCAGTTCATACCCCTGGGTCGCACTGGCCCGATAGTGGAGAAGCAGCTATTGTTTCAAAAGTACAGCCACAGGTCATAGACAATATGCGTGTTAACATGATTTTAATCTGATAAAATCGCTCACTTACATTTTCTTTGTAAAATTATATCCAATTTTAAAACTTTGTTGTCATGACACCGTAATGCTATAAACCCTGTAATCCCGCAAAAACAACGATACACTAGTTTTAACAGAATAATTCTGCTTTTATACAATTATAAGGTTCACATTTCTGTATCCTCCAAACCATCCAAAATTGGCCCCATTCACTTCCATTTTAAGTTTCTCTCTGTATCCTCGATTTAGCTTTGTTGTTTTTTAAAAGGAGGGATGAGTCTAAATTAATGTTTGTAGTAATCAACATTATTTTTTAATGGCTATTTTATAGCATCTCCATCCAATCCAAATAATTCTCATCCAGTTTTACATCATCTTCATCCAACCAGTAGATATACTGTATATTACCCATATGAAAATTTCTGTATTCAACTGTGTAGGCTCGGATGACAATAATGGGATTGTTGTAAATGGTCTCTTTTGAGGCCCTTCAGAGTGAGCTATCATCAACCTTCTTGCTGGGGTGCCCTACAAATCAGAACTGATGACATTGTTACTGGAATAGCCTGCTTGGGATGTACAAAACTCAGTTTGAACTACCGCAACTGTAAAGTCATCGCCACAGAGACTAAAAAACGCTTTCTACCAAAAATAAGCCTTGATTCAGGAATAAAAGGAGTTAGGCTGTAATGCAACTAGGTTAATCTTGTATAGTACAGTGCAGGGAACTAGTGGAAAGCTATGACAAGACAGCAGATCAGTCATTATGAAAGTTGTATCCTTATTCCAACAAACAGCGCAGGGATAATAGCTTATTTAACCATAAAGTGCTTTGGTGTTTTGCCAAACACTGTTACATCCCTCGGGTCATTAGCGACTCAGCACTTACTGTAAACCTATCACAAACCCAGACAGTGTAAAATTGTCAAAGCATATATATATATATATATATATATATATTCTGTTATTTTGGGGTGTTTTATTTTTCATTTATCAAAGAGATGATGAAACAAATGATAGAATGGGATTCACTCCTTCCGCAATTTTATGAGACTCAACTGGCTGTCAAACGCATATTGAGCTACACTTAACACATAAGCTACACATAAGTTACACAGATGTATTTTCTCAGGTATTATTGAGTCTAAACAGATGTACAACTTACAGTTTACTAGGACTGGGAAACGATTCCAAAAGAATCGACTCTAATTCCGAGGCGTTGGAAATCAAGAATTGACTCCAAAGCTTCGGAATCGACTCTGCTCATGGGCATGATATGACAATTTTTTTCTCGACCACTAAACAACTACACATTCTAGAAGTCTTAACAGCACTTATTCAAATGACAAAAGTATTATAAAATGCCCACAGCTAAACGATCAACATTTCCCCAACTCATTTTGTAGTCAGTCAGCCATCAGTAAATTCACTCTGTTTGTTCATCTGTATGAAGCAATCACACAAGACATCAGACAGCTGCTTGCCAGACTGATGGTCTACAGGTATTTTATTTTGGATTAGATGAATAATCAAAACTGGCATACATAACAACATCACCAATGTAACAACACTCTCTGCAACCAGGAGAAGTCAGAGCACGATTAAGTAACAGCGAGTTAGCTCCCCAGTTCATATCAGTAAATCGGTAGGTTAAAGTTTAAATGATCAATGGACTGTAACACTTCTCCTCTCAGTCTAGCACTTGACGTTTTTACAGTAGGCGAAATCGGTAAAAAGTCGAGAAAATGACTCTTGGAATCAATTCCATCAATTCTGATACCAGGAATCGGAATCAGAGTCGATTACAACATTTCTGGAATCGAACAGGCCTATAGTTTAGTTCCACATTGCTTCTTTGTCAAATAACAATGTCAAGCCAATCACCGAAACAACAGCGCCACCTTGAATAACAAACAACATGTATAATATGTACACTCACTGAGCACTTTATAAGGAACACCTGTATTCATGCGATTATCTAATCAGCCAATTGTGTGGTAGCATTGCAATGCATAAAATCATGCAAATACGGGTCAGGAGCTTCAGTTAATGTTCACATGTGATCTCAGTGATTTCGACCATAGCATAATTGTTGGTGCCAGACAGGCTGGTTTGAGTATTTCTTTAACTGCTGATCTCCTGATTTTCAAGCACAACAGTCTCTTGAATTTACTCAGAATGGTGCAAAAAACAAAAAACATTCAGTGAGCGGCAGTTCTGCGGACGGAAACGCCTTGTTGATGAGAACCTAACCCTACCAACATAGAATGGCCAGACTGGTTTTGAGCTGACAGAAAGTCTACGGTAACTCAGGTAACCCCTCTGTAGTGAGCAGAACAGCATCTCAGAATGCACAACACATCGATCGAACCGTGAGGCAGATGGGCTACAACAGCAGAAGACCACGTCATGCACTTTATTAGGACCATAGTGTTCCTAATAAAGTGCTCAGTGAGTGAATGTGTATACTGATAAATTATATTGATAATTCACCACCATAGCGCAGAAAATCGACATGATATAGTAGTAATTTGTATGAATTTGTCACTCATTTGTCTTGTAATAAACAAAGAAATAGATATCCTGGTAATAGTAAACTTAAATGAATATGAAATAATAAAAACAATATAATAAGTGTATATATCAACACTATCACTAAAGTCCCTATACACTTTTGGTAAATAATTATTTTTTTTTATTTTTTTTGTGCAATTTGCCATGTTTAGACGATTCATTAGAGAAAGGTTGAGTAATACTAACGAAGTGGGGGCACAGCTCCAAAAAATGGATGAGGTAAAGGAAGTGGAATGAGGTCCCGGTCACTAAAGACCCGATCATGCATTTAACCCTTGTGCGACCTTTGGGACATTTTTTTCTTTTTCATTTTTGTTTTTTCAATAATTTTGGCTGTGTTAATGCCAATGGCATACGTTTTGCCAAAGGTGTGTATTTTGGGGGTTATTTTGACATTTCAACCTCAGAAACTAAAATACATCTATAATATACTGTGTACAGAAAATAGTTAACTCAAAAACTGCAATTTTTGATCCCAGTGCCATTAAAGCATAAAATCATGAATTCTATGATATTATGCTTTCATTCCAGAGCCCTGGCTTCAAAATTAAAATTTTTAATATTTTCCACCAGGTGGCGCCATTTTTCTCATGTTTAGCCAATGGAGCATATACAAGCTTTTTTCCTATTTTCTGTTTGCTGTATTATTGAGCACTGCAGGCCAACTGAATAAATGATGCAGCTACAATTGTGTGGGTATGTTGGTATGGATGTCAGAGTGTGTTTTGTATGTGTGTATTGAGAAATGTGCGTGTGTGTCTGTGTAAAAAACAACAGTGGTATTGTGTAAACAAACTGGGATTTAAAGGGTTAAAATCCTGAAAATTAATGAATATTTGGTAATTATAATCAGGACTGATGTTGGTTAAAAAAATCTAAGTCAGCGAAAGTGGAAAATAATTAATATATGATATTTTTATGGCAGTTTACTGATGTGGATATTTTTGTCCTCTAATGTCCTGAGTATTAGTTTTTTTTTTTTTAATCTGACACTGCACAAAATATAATAATGCATCAAAATCGATGTTGTTGCTAATCATTGACATATCCCAGACTGTGATAATCCCCCCCCCCCAAAAAAAATCCTCTAAGCATTTAGTATATGGAAAATAACTAATTTTTATTTATTTTTTTATTTAAAAAAAACAAACAAAAAAAAAAAAACAGTGGCATTATATAAACTGGCATTTAAAGGGTTAAAATCCGAAAATTAATGACTATTTGGTAGTTATGATCAGGACTGATGTTGGTTAAAAAAAAGTAACTCACTGAAGGTGGAAAATAATATTAATATATAATATTATTATGGCAGTTTTTTTTTTTTTTTTTTTTTTAAGAAAGCGACGACTTTCTAAATGAACAGAACCTTGGAAGCATATTCGTTTTTCCCAATGTGAAGCCTGTGCTTCAAGGGTTCAATTGTAAATACTGAAAATGTTCTTAATGCATTAACACAAAGTTATCCAGGGCCAAACCTCAGTTTTAACAATGCAATCTAGTAATGTTTTGTGTATAATCGATACTGCGCAGAAGTCGTTTTATATAAGGGACTTATCCAATAAATCGCCGCTAAATACAAGTGGTAATTAGTTTAATTGTTTGTATTGGCACATGGCGCGTTCATTTTGAATACAATAATGCGATTAAACACAGTCTACTATTTCACGCCAGAATGCGATCAAAAAAATGTGATTTCTATTTCTAGAAATATAATTTATATCTGGGGCTATACGTAAAAATAAACTTCGTTTCGGAAATTATTAGGCTGTACTAAACGTATTTCAACAAGGTGGCGGTTAGGAAAACACTGTTAAGTGAGTCAGTCGCCAAAGTATTTGAAGTCCTTTTGCAGAGGATTATGTAATACGCTACCTACATTTAATTCCTTAAAAGATACTCGCAACGCAACTTAGCGGAAACTATGTAAACAATGAACGCAAAAGAGTTTTTTTTTGTTATATATTGTTGCGTTCGCGCTTCCATTATGACGTTGCCTAACATTCTAAACAAATTGCTACGATGTTGGAACGAGCCGCCGGTTTCAGTATGCGCGTCATAATGTAAAACAAATCATTCCTAAACCGTTAGTTAAAAAGAATGGAACATTTTGAAAAAGAAGCACAAAACGTGTTGATTTAAAACCCACAATGGCTTACAGCAATAGCTGACTAGCCAGCTAGCCAGTTTCGGCTGAAACTGTGCGATGTCGTACATTTCTTACCTGTTAAACGCAATTTCACGGGTCCATTTCTTCTAACTCCTTGGTTAGACATGTCCTTTTTCCTTTACCCAGGATAACGATGTCAGAAAAACGATCCGAGCGTTTTATGGAGTTGCTTTTCGGTCCAGTTTCACAGTGAACAGAAAATAATGGAGTCTCGGTACTGTGGCCCGGATGTGCACAGCCCTGCCATGTCTACATACACACACACTCGCGCGGCTTCAACGCACTCTTCGTCTTTCTATCGTCTGCGAAAGTAAAAACTCAAGCTCTCCGCATAAGGTTCCCTAAATAGATCCGATTATAAAGCCCGCCTGAAGTTCTCTGCATGTTCATAAAAGGAGCGGCGCTCGCTTGCTGCTACCATTCCAAGGAGACCTTGGGGGGAAAGTTGCCTCGCTGCAGGCGACTCAGTTGAGGAAATGTGGTTTGTAGGTGTCTGGCATCTGCCGCCCAAACAGTGACATCAGACCCATGAGCTATTGAAGAAGCTTCATATGAGCTGTTACTTACACTGATAGATCACTTATGGTTATTGGGAACACTCATTTGCCCAGTTTATTACAGGAATACTTCAATAAAGCTGACACACAAAAGACAAGTTTCTTTTTTTTCTTCTTTTAATTACAACAGATAAAATAGAAACAGTTTAGTATGTACAACTCTGAACACAAGGCCCATCAGAAGACAAAAGACACAAACAAGACAAGTGGTGTGCAGGAACAATCATACAGGAAGATCACACAAAATCAATCAGAAATTGAAAGTGCTTTGGTTTTCATTAATCTGAAACGCATAGCCATCAGTTGTAGCTTCGGGGGCGACGCATTCATCCTCTTCCTCCTGCAAGTTAGTGAAATAAAGTATACATTTAGGTAAATAATGACTTCAAAAGCACACTAAACATGTTTTGAAGCAGTCATAAGGCTGCCTGTGTTTAAGGATAGTTCACCCAAAAGTGAAAATTCCCTTATTTACTCACCCTCATGCCATCTCAGATGTGTATGACTTTCTATGTTCTGCAGAACACAAAACGAAGATTTAAGAAGAATCTCAGCTCTTTAGCTCCATGCAATGCAAGAGAATGGTGACCAGAACTTCAAAAGCTCCAAAAAGCACAAAGGCAGCATAAAAGTAATCCAGTGGTTTAATCATTGTCCGTGTTAATCAATGTCTTCTGAAGCGATCCAGTTTGTTTTGTGTGAACAGACAAAAAAAAAGTGTAACTCCTTTTTCACTGTACATCTTGTCATTGCAGTCTCTAGGCACAATCATGATTTCAAGCTTGATTACACTACACAAAAAAAAATCAAAATAAAAAAATCATCGAACTTGAAATCATAATTGCCAAGGATATATTTGTCTGTTCTCACCCCAAACCAACTGGATTACTTCAGAAGACATTGATTAAACCACTGGAGTCTGATGGGTTAAGTTTATGCCGACTTAATCTCCTTTTTGGATCTTTTGGTCACCATTCACTTGCATTGTATGGACCTACAGAGCGGAGATCTTCTAAAAATCTTCATTTGTGTTCAGCTGAAGAAAGTCAGTCACCCACATCTGGGATTGCATGAGGGTGAGTAAATGATAATTCTCACTTTTGGGGAAACTATTCCTTTAAGAGGCGTATATCTAAAACTTATCAGTACCACATCTAACTGATATGCAAATAATATATTTTTTTTTTATCATTTATATTATAAGCACTATACAAAACTGGAAAACCCTATTATTTTGAGAAGTTCAACTGACCTCTCCTGAGAAGTACTTTTCAATAAGGTTGAGGGAGGCTTTGTAGACCATTTCATTTTCATGGCTCTGCAGAGCTTCAATTTTGTCCAGGCCGCCACATTCCTCAATCATCAGAGCCAGCTTATCAACCTCACCAATCTTCTCACCAGCCTAAAAATAATATGCATTACAGCATGATGACCAAGTAGTTTAAAATGGCAGCTTTTAAAATTAAACGAAACTTCAGACTACAAAACCCTCCGAAATCTCACCAAAAAGATATTGCTGATTGCATCCAATATGACGAGAATAGTCTTGCTGTCCTTAGTGGAGAGCAGATTCAACAAGGGCTCCAGTACATTGGCCTGAACAAGGTAAATCACTTGCTCTATTGTGCCTCCACTGGTGTAGTTGGTCACTGCCCATACAGCTTCCTTCTGGGTCTTGAAGTCACCCTGCATGAAAGTAGGAGATGAGAATAAAAGGTTACAAGTGAAGATCTACCCATTTATGGTTAACTTCAAATAAGCCCAATGAACAAAGTAAATGGATCCTCATGGAATATGACCAAAGAAACCTTCAACCCCATTCTATGTAGGGCTGCATCTAATTTTGATAATCGACTAATCTAACGATTATTAGACTATTCAGGTGATTAAAAATATTGCATTTTTCATATTATATTCAACATTCCCAGATAACACTTTTCTTCTGCAGTATAGCTCCCAAAGTAAATGTGCATTGTTTTAGATATTTATATTGGAAAACAAGCCAAAATGAAAAAATAAAAAAATCTTATTTTTGTTGCTGTGTAAAATGGGCAAAGACTACCCTCTCTCACTATTTTGTTCACATTGACCCAGCTTTAACTTACAAAAAATAAAAAAAAAAAAATAAAAAAAGTCTCTTCTTAATAGAGCTGCATATTGCAGATTTTCTTTCCGATAAGAAACAGTGACGCATATTTTGATTCAATGTCACGAGCCATCAAGTTATAATCTAGCTGCAGCAAGCGCGCGCGAGGGACGAGCGTCCACGCGCCAGAGTTTGCATCAGCCAAGTGCAGTTTCAATCTCTCCCTTCTTCGATCGGGTTTCTTCACACGACTCATAGAAGTGCCGCTGACCATACAGAGAAATGCCAGTTTCGGAGTTTGTACTTATTTACATGACCTGCTTCCTTATTATTTGAACTTTAATAAAGGATGCATTAAAGATATAACGCCGGGGTGTTTCATTTAAAGATGCTCTGGTATGCAAGTTTTGCTAAAGCGGAACGGCAGCTCCGGCTCTGCTTTATTTCACAACAAGAGTGCTTCTTATAATTTCCTCATACTTCACGATCTACATCACCTAAAGCTGTTTGGAAAGTTTGGAGTGCGTCTGGACCGTGAGCTGCGTTTTCTCCTCAATCAGGCGCGAGCTGCAGTGCTGCTCTCACGGTCGTCGTCATCATCATTAGAGTTTGTGATCAAGTTCCGTTAACTGAGATCAAACGATTATTCAACAACGAAAATTGCTGACAAACTTTTATTGTCTGTTGTCGATAACGCCGACTAATCGTTTCAGCCCTAATTCTATGTACATTTTACAAGGTTTACTTGTGGCAACATACCCGCCTGACAACTTCCACCAGGTAAGGTACAAGGCCAGCATTGATGACCTCCTGAATTTGAAAGTCCCTGCCAGCTGTAATGTTGGAAAGGGTCCAGGAGGCCTCCTTTTGAATGTTGTTCTTCTGGTGGCGCAAGAGAGCAGGGAACATGGACAGAGCACCAGCATTGAGCACTGCCTGGGTCTGTTCATCTGTACCGGTCACAATGTTACCGATGGAACGCAGTGTAGGAGTCTGGAAATAGAAAAATACAATAATACGTAATGCAAACAAGAATGTTTGAGACTTCTGACCGGTCCTGCGGAAAATAGTGTTCTTACCAAAATGGAGAGTTCCCCTGATCCAAGTAGCTGCACAAGTCGAGGAACCACACCAGTATCCACCACCACCTCGATTCGGTCATTGGGCCCGTCGGTCAGGTATGAGATAGCCCAGCAGGTGTCTGCCAGTACCTCCTTGTCCTCATGATGCAGAAGGCGGATAAGAGTTGGCAAGATCTGTTTCACCGCATCCAGAGGAGGTCCAGGGTTCTTATTGCGACACAGGTTTGACAATGTCCAGGTAACATTCCTCAGGTAACCAGGCTGCAGAAGAAACCGACTGGTCATGACAATTTTTTACATTTGTGATGCCACCTACTGGTAAAGCATGCTCAATAGTTTAATTTAAAACAAATTAGTACTGAACCAAAGATTTAGATTATAAAAAAATAAATTAAATTTCACCCTTGTGACAATGGATTTAATAAATACAATTGTTGTGAGCCAAAAAGTGAAGCCAAGCCATTCAAATCACTAAATACAGGGGTCCATGGACTGTTGTAACAATTCTTGAAAAATTAACCATGTAACTCTCTCTAGCCGGGTTTCCGTCTTCGTATTTTTATGTGCATTCTGTGATAAATTGCATGAAAACTGCTGAATGGAAACACCAAGATGCGAATAAAATCTCCAATGAGCATAAAAAAATAAAAAAAACTATGCACTCCCTTGGTTAATACATTTTTCATTCGATAAGAATATGCTTAAACTACGTCAAACACATTTACAGAATAAACTCACTGAATTTATTAGGAATGCAAGATGACTGAATAACTCATTCATAACTGGACTAACCAGCATTGCATCTCAAATGTTGCTGTGGTCATCCTAAAAATCAAAAGCCTGCATAAAGTTTGCAGAGTAAATAAGTCGTATACAAATTTGAACCGTGTCAAAGAGTAGGTGACGAAAAATATATTATCGAGCTGCACAAAGACATAAAGGAGGAATGCACACACATAGTGCTCCAATGACATCGTGACATTCCAATGACATCGTGACATGCCGTCACTCCCAGACGAGACAAAGTTCTTTAGAGTTTTGACTGTGTGCTTTAAACCGCGAGTATTTTATTAAGTCACAGTGACTACAATTTCTCCAGAAGTGACGATTTTGTTCTTTTGAACACATAGGATGGAAACATGTCTTTAGTCGCACATTGTTTTTGCGATATTATGTCTTTTTAATGCATTAAATTCGCAACTTGGATGGAAACATGGCTTCTGTTGGACAATATAGTGACCTAATAAGTCCAGAACATGGCAAAGTACACAAATGGGGCTAAATGAGAATGTTATTAATGAAGTCATTTTACAGTGCTGAAAGAGAAAAAAAAAAAAAAACCCACTTCATTTTGGGATGCCTAGATTGGCTGAGCGGATTCCTGGGTCAGAAAAGGTTGACAACCCCCAACTTAAGAGTAACTGACCAAAAAAGGTAATCATTTCTCATCATTTACTCACCCTCATGCCGTCTCAAACTCATGGGACTTCTGCAGAACACAACGCAAATGAAGAGTCTATTGATGTGGATAGGATTTGTTTAACTCCATACAATGCAAGTCAAAGAGGGTCCAAAAAGGCAGCATAAATATAATCCATAAGACTAGAGTAGCTTAATCAATGTCTTCTGGAGCGATACGATCGTTTTTGGGTGAGAACAGACCAAAACGTAAAAAAGTGCGACCAAAAGAGCGTACAGCGCTCTACGCATGTGCTTAGCGCAAGGAAGTGCAATCGAGCTTCAAAACATGACCGCACCAAGGAGACTGGAGATGTCAAGACGCATAGTGAAAAAGGAGCTACATTTTGGTCTGTTCTCACCCAAAACCGATCGTATTGCTCCAGAAGACACAGATTAAGCCACTCGAATTGTATGGATTACATTTATGTCATTTTTGGAGCTAGAAAGTGTTGGACCCCATTGACTTGTATGTATGGACAAAAACACCCCATATCTATATTAAAATATCTTCGTTTGTGTTCTGCAGAAGAACGAAAGTTGAATAAAGGTTTGAGATGGAATTAAGGGAAGTAAATGTTTAGAGAATTACCATTTTGGGTTAGCTATTCCTTTCAAGAATTAAGGATTTATTTCACAGTTCAAATTCAAACTTACAGCAAATACAGAGAAGTCAGATACAGCAAGCAGAGCTATGAGGGGTGCGACAGCACCGTGTTTAATGACTTTATCTCTGTACGAAGAGCCATCACCTAAAAACAGAAGAGAACAAAACATATATTCATGTAACAACGTTGATCAATCATTGCATGCCATCCACATCAAGAGATGCTCACCAGCAATGTTTCCAAGGGCCCAGACTGCCTGTTCACTGATATGAGCATGTGGAGAAGAGATGAGGCTGATGAATGCTGGGATAGCCCCTCCCTGCACCACAGCGCTGGTCTGGTCAGATGTTCCAGATGCAATATTAGTCAGAGCCCAGGCGGCCTCAAACTGTACAGGCGGGGAGTCTGCCAGGCCCAGGAAGCTTACGAATTTGGGGATCAGACCAGCACTGATGATGCTGTCAATCGGTGGATGCCTTTCTCTTGACAGCAGCTTCCTGTATTGGAATAGCATGAATCACCATATGCAAAATTGTAAATGAAATTATATACCATTACAAACATTCTGTGCATTTATAGGGTTACTTTTCCATCATTACCTGGCAGCTTGAGTCGCCTGCAGTTGAGCATCTAGATTGTTGTTGTTCACACCATTTACAATCTCTTCCACCGTCCAATGCTGAGCCTGATTGGAGAAAGTCAGGTCATTTTATCAATAGTAATTAATTCCTAAATCATGCACTAAAATGGATCAACTTGCACAAAATACCTGGCAGTTCTGGCTTTTCTCTTGAAGGGGAGATGTGGCCTCATCTGGTAGACTGCTCACGTTTCTCCTCTTCAAAATCTGCTCGTCCTTCTTCGCTTTACGAAGTTCAACATTGACTTCGATTCTTCGACGTCTGAGTTCCTACGCAAAAAGCGACACGCTCCTTTGTAATATGCATCATATAGAAGTCGTTGGTAAACATTTTTGTTCTAGCATGTGCATGTCACTTACAGTCGTGTCTTTTCCTTTGTTTTTGAACTGAGTGAGACGTGCAGTGTTCTCGTTTGCAGCAGACATTTTAATAAAATGTTTTATTAATCACAGTATATCGAAATAATTAACCTGAAATACAGAAAAACAACACAATTGTAAGAGGACCAACAACTGTGTGACAATATGTTATCGGTAGACGATATACCGACGTAACAAAACCAACTAATATAAAAAATATATTTTTTAAAATATAAATTAAACTACGAAAACCTTACGAATCATAAAAGAACGAACTTACCTCTTCCAACCAAAGAACTTGTGGCAGACGGTGGAAGTATGAGACAGACCTTTAAACTCCCGGTTCGAAGACTCTCATTGGTCCGTTCGAGCATAAGCAATCTGCCATTGGCCCGTTTTGAAAAATCACGCCACTGGAATGGAGCACGTGCTAAACGTGTTCACGCGAGATTTGAGGAGGATGCCATCAAGCGCTTTCTAGCAAGTCAGTCCAATGTCGGCCATCTTTGGAACGCTCCCGGGGGGCTATTTCCAGTCATTCCAGCGCAGTTCCTATCTACTTGAATGGGGGAACACCGAAATCTCAAAAACGGTTGGTCAATATTACGATCAAAGAACATAATTAAAATCAGCAATACAATTTTATAATATTGGAATAATAAATTGTGCTTCTTTGCCTCATATTGCGCTATAACACGCAATTTTCCAGGCATGTATAGCTAATGCGCTCGCGCGTTTTCGTGTTGATTGACAGGCGATGTCTGTATCTAAACGGTGATTGGCTCTTTTACTTGTAAGGCGGGATTTCCTGTTTACGTCAGTTGACCGTTGGGCGTATCAATTTCTCCCATTCATTTAAATAGAAGTAGCCCGTCTCTGCTAAATAATCTCTGATTCCATGAGTTACGGTTTTTTAAATGTTACCAAAGTCTCCTAGCAAGTCAGTCCACTTGCGGCCATCTTTGGAACGCTTATGGAAAGCTATTTCCAGTCATGAAAGTGTAACTCCTATCTACTTGAATATAGAAAGACCGAAATCTCCAGAACAGTTGGCCAATATTATAATCAAAGAACACATTTCAAATCAGCAATACAATTTTATAATACTGGAATAATAAATTGTGCTTCTTTGCCTCATATTGCGCTAAAACACGCAATTTTCCCGGCTTGTATAGCTAATGCGCTTGCGCGTTCTCGAGTTGATTGACAGGCGATGTCTGTATCTAAAAGGTGATTGGCTCTTTTACCTGTAAGGCGGGACTTCCTTTCTACACCCGTTGTCGGTTCTAATTTCTCGCGTGCATTTTAATAGAAGTGGCCCGTCTCTGATAATTTGAATTTGATAGCTAGTTGGTATGAACTTGAGTCATCACGTTGGGAAACATAATCATTTTTATTATACTTGTCAACGCTATACTTATTTTAGTAAATAGAAACCGTAATAAATCGTAACAGTGTGTAAGCTTTATAAACAATACGCTTATATGGTATTTATGCATAATTATTTTTGATCACTTAATGTAATTTTTGTATGTATTGCATTGACCATGGAGTAGTGGTTGAACGCACTGAAGCATAAAACACGAGTTATGACTTTCTCACTTATTGTGAATATTATTAAAAGTGTTTGATCTTTTATTTAGTATTCATATGAAGTATTCAGTATTAAAGAAATGTGTGCGTCATCAAAGGGGCGGGTCCAAGTAGGGCAGAGGTTAATTCTGATTGGTCAATATCGACAATCTGTGGCTCTGTTACATATATAATTCCGTGGTGGTAATGGCCCAAGGATGTAAAAAAAATTAATAACGCATATATCCAGTGAAATATTACCAATAACAGTCTAAGTGTATATCCTGTCTCCAGTGAAACAAAGGCTTTAGTAGTCCTACAACAGAAATGTTTCTGGAAATATTTCTTTGTTCCTTATTTTCCCCTCATTGAGTCAAACAATGGAATGATGAAGAAATTGTTTATTTAGAATTTAATTCAGTAATCCCAGAGGCCCTTCAGGAACTACTTAAAAATGAAATGAAATGAAGACCAGATTTTAAGTGCTGGCTTGGTAGACTTAAAACAAATGATCCATGAAAATAGATTTTTGTTGACATACAGACTTTATAGAAGTATTGCAATGATTAAACTAGTTATTAAAGGGATAGTTCACCCAAAAATGAAAATTCTCTTATAATTTATTTACCCTCATGCCATCCCAGGTGTGTATAACTTTCATGCTTCTGCAGAACACAAACGAAGATTTTTGGAATAATATTTCAGCTCTGCTGGTTCATACAATGCAAGTGAATGGTGACCAGAACTTTGAAGCTCCAAAATGCACATAAAGGGAGTATAAAATTAATCTATAATGACTCCAGTTGTTTAATTAATGTCTTCTTAAGCAATCTAATCGAATTTTGGGTGAGAACAGACCAAAATGTAACTCCTTTTTCACTGTACATCTTGCCATTGCAGCCTCTAGGCACGAACGTGACTTCAAGCTCGATTACACTTCCTTGTGCTTGACGCATATGCAGAGCATTAGAAAAGTGTAATCGAGCTTGAACACATGATCGCCAAGATATATAGTGAAAACGGAGTTATTCACTATTCTTTTATTCTGTTCTCACCCAAAATCGATCATATCGCTTCAGAAAACATGGATTAAAACACTTTGCGGTCATACAGATTAATTTTATACTCCCTCTATGTGCTTTGTGGAGCTTTAAAGTTTTGGTCACCATTCACTTGCATTGTGTGGACCAACATAGAGATATTATTATTAAAATTTCCGTTTGTGTTCTGCAGAAAAAAGAAAGTCATACACATCTGGGATGGCATGAGGGTGAGTAAATGATGAGAGTATTTTCACTTTTGGGTGAACTATCCCTTTAACTCATAGATTGAAACAATACATGGTTATTGTCATACAAATATTGTACCAAGACTGGAAAAGTGCACTTAAAATTAACACAAAGTTCACCTCAGAGAAAATGATTTTGTAGCTCAGTGATGAATTGGTGTATCAATTACTATAAACATAGAAAATATTATTTGTGGGGTTTAATGTGCACTTTTTGGTTACACAATTATCTAGACAAAAATATTAATTTTGATAAGTACATCGTTCTAAAAAGTCCAATCTGTCAGGCCTTTTCTTGCAAGCTGGAATTGTCCAAATGCTTAGAATCCTACTCAGGGTTAATAACTTTAAACTGAAGAGAATATAGAGACATATTAATCAATGTAGAAGAGAGAATCCTGTCCCCTCCATTTATTTGTTTCATATACATCAATATTTCTTCAGTTGTAATACAAAAAAAAAAAAAAAAAAAAAAAAAAAGACAAGTTATACAAACAAGATACCTTGTTGATTTTTAGCATGTTTCAGTCTTTAATGCATTCTTACAGTAAATCTTATTTTAGGTACTCGTTCCTCCCCATTGCTTAAAAAACAATTAGCTGTCTGCTTTTGAAGTAGTACGCTGAATCTTATGTATCAAGTTAAAAACAATGGTTGCACCCATGGTAGACGCCTGTTGTCCTGGATAATGCGAACATGATTCGGGAGGGTTTAAAAAACTCACAAAACATTTTCGTAGGCATTTAATTCCATAAAGAAACATGAGACAAATAGATCCCAGTCAAAACTCATTGCTTTATCGATCAAAAATGTAAACTGTCCATTCTTGATCCAACCAGCTTCTATGTCCAATATTCCAACAAACATTGCGGCTATGTGCGATGCTGGTTGACTGGGATAAAGTTCCATCTTGAACTAATGTTCAACGTTTATTAGAACAGCATGTGGTTGTATTCTATGAGGCTGATGACTGTAGTTTGTTGTTATGCGACCTACAGAACAGAGAAAACGACGTTAAGAGCCCTTTGGGTTTTACTGAACATTTGCAAATAAAACAAGACTAGTGAGGGGGGAAAAGCCTCAAGGGTTTATTGGAATGGCAGCCATGTTGTCATAATGCAAAGGGAATGCATTTCAGTCATTTAAATTGGTGCTCGTAAAAATACCAGTCTAGATTCATCTAAGAAAAAAAAATACAATTTGAAAATTTGTTTTAAAGCATGGTCCTTTATTTCAACATAGAAGTCCTAACAAAAGGGTTTAAAAATACTTGTATACCCTGACAAATGGCATTACATATCTATTTTTTCCTTCAAGCGATTTGAAACCGATTATTTAGAAAGTCGACTATGCATTTTGCAGTTCACTAGTTTTCTCAATGATAACCTGGAAAGACCAACCAAGCAGTTGAAACAAGCAGTTGTTAAGCACATTACAATAAAACTGAACAGCAGTCTTGTAAAACGTCTTTAATCAGCCAATCCAACAAAACGTTTGTGTGATAAATGTTCATGCATCAGCGTACACATTATAAATAACATCACGTGACCAGAAAACAGAATTACACATATGAGCATGTATGCACGCAAAGCATTTCCCTTGATTACTGTGTTCATAGCGCTTCAACATGGCTGCCGCTCTCAGATTGTCAATCAAGGCATCGCAAGTGTTTCAATGACTGTTTTTTTATTTTTTTATTTTCCAAACATGTGAGTCATTTCATTTAAATGTACATCAGTTTCCACTATTTATAAAAGAGCAAGTTCCATGATTTCAAATAAAGACTCCACCACTTCAGCCACAATGTCATCACAATCTGCAAGAAAGGATAATGGGAATGAATGACATGCATGGAGCACAAACACAAATGGTTATGTAATCAGAACACAGCAATTGAAATAAAAATGAAGTTAGGATGACATGCCAGTCTATGAAAAGAGACATGCCTCTGACATGAATTGGAAAGAATAGCTGAGGGCAGTTGCAGACAAAAAATGTGAATGAGATTATAGTCAATAATAAGCAGGCACAAAACTAAATTGGATGTATGGAACTCAATGTAATGGAATCAATGGACAAGACAATGCAAAGTATGAAAAAGTAGTGTAAAACAGATTTACTATGAGTAACATTACACATTAAGTAAGGCTAAACTAATACGATGGCAAGGCCTTTCAGCAGATCAAATGCCAAAGTGGAAATGCCAGAAAATAAAATAGTTCTGCCTCTGAATTCTAATTAGATGTACCACATTAAAGGCCCATTCACACCAAGAATGATAAATATAACGGTAACTATAACCATAAAAACCATGAAAAATCTTTCTAACTATAAGAGAACAGAAGAGTCCACACCACAACTATGAAGATAACGACACATCGTTGGGATCACTTTCAAAGCCAATTTTTTTTTTAACTGATAAATGATAAAAATATTAACAGCCAATCAAAATCCATCCAACTTTAAAGGGCTAGAGCATTTAAAATGACAGACGACACTGAACAGAAGCTCATCGCAGGGGTCCATAAAAATCCACCAGTTTGACAAGTCAAACTCCCTTTTCAAAGATGCCTTCAAGAAAAGTGATATCTGGAAAACAATCGAGTTTACCAGGGGTAATTAAATAATGGTGAGAAGTATTAAAGGAGATGAGATAATGAAAAGCTAATGCTAGCTGGTAGCATAAAATTACTTCAGGTATCCAGCGCTAATGTCGACAACACTGTCTTGCCTCCTTTGAAGTTGCGGTGAAAATGACAAAGCTAGCTAAATCTGTTACTTGTATCTAATGCAGCGGAGATCAACATTCATTATCTTGACTGAACATAACTACAGCGCGCACTTAAAATAAACAGAATGTTATCTTCCGATTGTGTGGACACTACTATGGTTATTATTATAGTTAATCTTAAAAGTATCCCTTGGTTTTGAGACGAACGCTTAAGCCCAAATTATACTTCAGTCAGACGCGGACAGGGCACGCAATGCAAATCTCATCATCAGCAGTGTGCTCAAGCACTGAACATGCGCAGCCCGATTTTTCTAACCACGCGGTTTTGAATGCGCACGCGCCGGGAATTATTTGCACTTATTAGTGGGTCCACAAATAACAGTGGATGTGCAAGTCAAGAGCGCGTGTGACTCGAGTCTGAAGGAATATAAAGACATCTTTATGGGTCTAAACTCCTTAACATAAATAGTCTGGTGTCTCATGCCAGTCGTAGCGTGCCTGCGCCAACCGCCTGTGTAATCACGCACAGTATATGGAGTATACTTTGACAGACTCGCGTTCGACTGTACGCAGACGCTGAACGTTCACATCAAAATCGAAGAAAACTTTGGGCTTTAGCGTCTGCGTACAATCGAATGAGAGTCTGTCAAAGTATACTCCATATGACTGCGCATGCATACACAGGCGGTTGACGCATGTGCGCTACGACTGCTATGAGACACCGGACTATTTCTCTTAAAGAGTCTTTATACAAAGATGTCTTTATATTCCTTCAGACTCGAGTTATACAAATGCAGGTATCTCCAGACCTCCTCTCACACGCGCTCTTGATGTGCACATCCACTGTTATTGTTTCCACTTTCGTCTCCTTAAGTTTAGTGGCGATTACATCTTATAGTGCTACTTTGTGATAACAATGGCTCAAATGTGAGTGTTGCCACCTTTTGGACCTACTAATAAGTGCAAATAATTCCAGGCGATAAGAGTACGCGTGGTTAGAAAAAATTGGGCCACATGCATTGTGCTTGAAATTTGTGTCCTGTACGCAGTCGCCTCGCGTTCACATCTGACCGAAGTATACTTTGGGCTTTATCGTTATAGTCGTTCTTGGTGTGAACGAGCCTTAAAAGCCATCGTCAACTAGCCAATATGCGCACACCTGCGACTGCACAAGAGTTGAATTCTATATTAATGCGTCAAGTACAGTTAGGCTAATAACCTATATCACTAAGCAAAATAATTGTTTATTCTGATCAATATTAGTAAAAAGTGCATCCATTTACTGAACAATAGCATATTTTATCATATTGCTGTTGGCGCCATTTTTAAAACCCCTTACATGTGATAAAACCAATGTAATGGACAGCCCCTCGTGGCCCATTGAGTCAATATCTACCTAAAAAGCATCCTATGTTTGCTTTATGGTATGTGTGAGAGCAGATGTTACCTGCTTGCTTTGAAAGCTTTGAGTTTCTGTACAAAGAAGGATTCCAGGAACTCTGCACACTGGTAAAAAGGCGAGTCGCTGGGATTGTAGTAGCGGCAGTTGTCGAAGATTTTGGTCATGTCCGCTACGAACTCTGTAAGTTTGCTGTAAAAGCGTTTCTGTATTCTTTCTTCCATCGTAGATAGGTCTGTAGAGGGAAACAGGAAATAATATGAATGCTTAAGCATCTTTTCAATGACCTCAAATACTACACAATTTTGTCGGCACAGCTCCAAGGAGCCACTTCAAATATATATATATATATATATATATATATATATATATATATATATATATATATATATATATATATAAAAATTTAATTAAAATTTAAAGAGGAAAAGGGAATGGAAAAACAATTGCCCACTGATTATATATCTATGGACTGAAGTGGGGGAAAAAACTCATACCCATTGGTTCCTTGATGATCCCATAATAATCTGGAGCATCATTCGGATCTACTGGTTCCAGGAATGGCCACGCCATCTTATGAGACTAACACAGAGAAAACATACACAATAATTGTAACATTCACACTAGTCGTCTATTAAAAGATCAATTGTTGATTATGCCACATTGGAAGCTTAGGTTAAAAATGACGAAATCAGACTTTCTGTAAGTAATATTAGATTGGTTCCCGTACCAAATATGCAAACTACATGTCATTTAACATTAGCTTCCTGGTTGTAAGCTCTAAGATTCAGTGTGGCTAACAAAAATATCTGATAATCAACAGAAGTCAGATTTGAAATGCATCGTTTAGTCTTTTTTGTTTTTTCTCCCAATTTGGAATGCCCAGTTCCCAATGCGCCCTAAGTCCTCGTGGTCGCGTAGCGTTTCGCTCAGTCCGCGTGGCGGAGGACGAATCCCAGTTGCCTCCGCGTCTGAGACCGTCAATCCGCACATCTTATCACGTGGCTTGTTGAGCGCGTTGCCACGTAGACATAGCGCGTGTGGAGGCTTCACGCCATCCACCGCGGCAACCACGCTCAACTCACCACGCGCCCCATCAAGAACAAACCACATTATAGCGACCACGAGGAGGTTACCCCATGTGACTCTACCCTCCCTAGCAACCGGGCCAATTTGGTTGTTTAGGAGACCTGGCTGGAGTCATTCAGCACGCCCTGGGATTCGAACTAGCGAACTCCAGGGGTGGTAGCCAGCGTATTTTACCACTGAGCTAGTCTTTTAAAACTTATGAAGAGCATAAAAAGCATAGCATTTTATGCTTATCCATTGCTTTTTAGGTGTTATCTAAACTGAGAAATGGTAATAAATGTAATGCATGTTTCAATATGAACCTGTAAGGAGCGCAGTATTCTCTTTAACCCCTCGTAGTCTTTATCTGTGAGCGGTGTCAAGACAGTCATAGCGTCCTCTGTAGACTGGCACTGTGGGCACACGTACTCATCGATATGTGTGGCTTCACTCTGCAGGATGCCCACGCAGCGACCGTGATACCAGTTCTGACAGCGGTCGCAACCAATGTAGAACCTAAAAACAAAGTCAGGTAAAATTTTATATGTGAAAATATTTTTTGAAATACTTCTTTTGAAGCAGCTGAAAATGCTTATTAAACTTACTGTGACTCGTCATATGGAGTTCTGCAGATGCAGTAGAGTTCCTCTGTGCTGCCCTCCTGTGCTCGTTTACATTCTGAACAGATGTAGTCATCCATCTTCTTGGCCTCTTTCTCTGTGATGCCCACACACTCTCCATGATACCAGTTAGAGCACAGGTCACAACCAATGTAGAACCTGTAGCAAAAGTGGAACAGAGTATCTAAATATTTGATTGATCTCACATCTATTCGAATATTTCTCTAACACCAGGGTTCCACACTTTTTGACCAATGAATTTCCAGGATTTATCTTTTCATATGGGTATATTTCAGTTATAATGTTGTGACGAGGAGGGGGGCTTGGCTGGGTCATAAGCATGCATGCTTGTCGCTGAATTGCCTAATCAACGGGAGAGGGATAAAGGAAGAGCCGGGGACGCCAGAGAGAGCGAGAGAGAGAGAGAGAGCGTGCTGTGTGTGTGTAGGGATGTGCACAAGTAGTCGAATACTCGAGTATTCGTTTTGCAATAAGTATTCGAAAAGTAAAAATACTATTTGTATTTCGCAAAGTTTTGCTTTGCTGGCCATTTATACAGTGTTAATCCTGAACACACAAACTAAACCCACAGTTATAACAGAATGCACTGGGTGACGCTGTTGAGTGTGGACACAAGTTGATCACATTTGATAAGCAAACCGTTCTGTCAGTGTGTTTAGATGGACACCAAATAGCGGGATATTGCGAGAATGTGGCTTACTGCAATAAAGCTGGGTTCCTGTTTAAATGTACTGGATAAGCGGTGTACTCTTTACTCCCGTATATGTGCAACTCATCAGAAAGCAGCCTCCCCGCTGCAACGTAATCCCCGTGACACTTCTGTAAACAACAAACATGGCATCCGAGAAAGACTTTGCTAGCGGAGGGACATTCCATCAATTAAACTGGTGTGTATAAATGAGTATAGTTTACTGAGCATGTGGATATGCTTGTTTTTCTCAACAAAAACATGACATGAGATACAATATAAACAACAATTATATACCGAGAGTTTATAGTCATCCTGTACGTTAACTGCGTCAGTCTACTTTATTAGCGGTTTCTTTTTCTTCGCTTTTCGTGAGCTTAAATGCTTACAATCTGTACTTTTTGTTTTCACGCATTGCTTGTTTAAATGTTTTCAACAAAAAACAAAAGAATACACAGGACATAATATAAGCTTGTTTTAGATGTAATTAGAGGCTTGTTTTTTTTTTGTTTTTTAATGGTGATGCAACTTTTATGACTAAAAAAAATAATTTTACAATGTCTAATTAATTACCTTAATTTAAATAACAGAATATTCGAGTATTTGTTTTTTATTAGCTTAAATATTCGAATACCAAATTATTGATGAATGCCCATCCCCAGTGTGTGCGTGTCTGTGTGTTTTGTTATGTTTCAGTTTCTTTCTACCATTAAAAGTTTATGTTGACTGCTCAGCTGGTTCCCGCCTCCTCTCCCTTAAGAAGTGATTTTACCCATTACAAATGTCCATTTTGCTTACATATGAAAGATATTCTCCCTGCTAATGCTGTTAATTATAAAGGGGGCCTTCTAAGTAGGTACATTACAAAAATATGATTTTGTGATTAGAATTAAATGTTTGTATTGTTGTTTTTGATCAGTTGACTAAACAGAAATGTTCAGGTCTGGAAACTGGTCTGGCCATGACAGGGTCTTGATCCGGTGGTCCTCCATTCACACCTTGATTGACATGGCTGTGTGGCATTGAGCATTGTTCTGCTGGAATAACCAATCCTCAGAGTTGGGGAACATTGTCAGAGCAGAAGGAAGCAAGCTTGTACGTGGCTTGATTCATGTGTCCTTCACAATGACGAATCTGCTCGATTCCAGCCTTGCTGAAGCACCCCAGACTGGTTTTTCCAGCAGGAAAATGCTCTATACCACACTGCCAGGTCAATCAAAGTGTGGATGGAGGACCACCGGATCAAGACCCTGTCATGGCCAGCCCAATCTCCAGACCTGAACCCCACTGAAAACCTCTGGAATGTAATCAAGAGGAAGACGGATGATCACAAGCCATCAAACAAATCAGAGCTGCTTGAATTGTTGCGCCAGGAGTGGCATAAAGTCACCCAACAGCAATGTGAAAGACTGGTAGAGAGCATGCCAAGACGCATGAAAGCTGTGATTGAAAATCAGGGTTATTCCACCAAATATTGATTTCTGAACTCTTCCTAAGTTAAAACATTAGTATTGTGTTGTTTAAAAATGAATATGAACTTGTTTTCTTTGCATTATTCGAGGTCTGAAAACACGGCATCTTTTTTGTTGAATTTGGGAGAAATGTCAGTACTTTATAGAATAAAACAAAAATGTTAATTTTACTCAAACACATACCTATAAATAGTAAATCCAGAGAAACTGATGATTTTGCAATGGTGTAAATTTTTTTCCAGAGCTGTATATATACACTGATCAGCCACAACATTAAAACCACTGACAGGTGAATTGAATAACATTATCTCGTTACAATGGCACCTGTCAAGGGATGGGATACATTAGGCAGCAGGTGAACAGTTGGTTCTTAAATTTCATGTGTTGGAAGCAGGAAAAATGGTCAAGCGTAAGGATCTGAGCGACTTTGACAAAGACCAAATTGTGATGGCTAAATGACTGGGTCAGAGCATCTCCAAAATGGCAGGTCTTGTGGGGTGTTCCCGGTATGCAGTGGTTAGTACCTACCAAAAGTGGTCCAAGGAAGGACAACCAGTGAACCGGCGACAGGGTCATGGGTGCCCACGGCTCATTGATGCACATGGGGAGCGAAGGCTAGCCCGTCTGGTCCAATCCCACACAAGAGCTACTGTAGCACAAATTGCTGAAAAACTTAATGCTGGCCATGAAAGAAAGGTGTCAGAACACACAGAGCATCGCAGCTTGCTGCTTATGGGGCTGCGTAGCCGCAGACCTGTCAGAGTGCCCATGCTGACCCCTGTCCACTGCCAAAAGCGCCTACAATGGGCACGTGAGCATCAGAACTGGACCATGGAGCAATTGAAGAGGTTGGCCTGGTCTTATGAATCGCGTTTTCTTTTAGATCATGTGGACGTCCGGGTGCGTGTGCGTCGTTTACCTGGGGAAGAGATGGCAGCAGTGTGATGCTCTGGGCAATGTTCTGCTGGGAAACCTTGGGTCCTGGCATTCATGTGGATGTTATTTTGACATCTACCACCTATGTAAAGATTGTTGTAGACCATGTACATCCTTTTATGGTATTCCCTGATGGCAGTGGCTTTTTCAGCAGAATGCGCCCTGCCACACTGCAAAAATTGTTCAGGAATAGTTTGAGGAACATGACAAAGAGTTCAAGGTGTTGACTTGGCCTCCACATTCCCCAGATCTCAATCCAATTGAGCATCTATGGGATGTGCTGGACCAACAAGTCCGATCCATGGAGGCTCCACCTCGCAACTTACAGGACTTAAAAGTAACGTCTTGGTGCCAGATACCACAGGACACCTTCAGAGGTCTTGTGGAGTCCATGCCTCAACGGTTCAGAGCTGTTTTGGCAGCATGAGGGGGACCTACATGATATTAGGCAGGTGGTTTTAATGTTGTGGCTGACTGGTGTATACACTGCGTGAGTATTGTGAGTATTCTGATCTTATCATTATTTCCATGCACATTTTCCAACTCCAAACCATATAAACTTGAATGCTTATTGGATTCAATCATTTTCAGGTGGTATGTATTTGTGTAATGAGGGAGGGTGTGGCGAAAGTGACTAACACCTTATATCAAGGTGTGCATAATTATTAGGCAGCTTCATTACCTCAGGTAAAATGGGCCAAAAAAAGAGATTTAACTGACACTGAAAAGTCAAATATTGTAAAATGCTTTTCAGACGGATGCAACACACTTGAAATAGCTAAACTATTGAGGCGTGACCACAAGACAATCAAACGATTTGTTACGAATTAACTGCAAAAGACCTGATAAGAATTAAACGTGAAGCTACCAGGATCCCATTATCTTCCAATGCTACCATATTCCAGAACTGAAACCTACCTGAAGTGTCCAGAAGTACAAGGTGCCAAGTGCTCAGAGACATGGCCAAGGTCAAGAAGGCTGAAACATGACCACCACTGAATATATTCACAAGCTGAAGTGTCAAGATTGGGCAAAGAAATACATGAAGACAGATTTTTCAAAGGTTTTATGGACAGATGAAATGAGAGTGACTCTTGATGGACCAGATGGATGGGCCCGTGGCTGGATCACTAATGGACATAGGGCACCACTTCGAGTCAGGTGCCAGCAAGGTGGCGGAGGGGTACTGGTATGGGCTGGTCTCATTATGGATGAGGTAGCTGGACCTTTGAGTTGAAGATGGACTGAAACTCAACTCTCAAACCTACAGCCAGTTTCTGGAAAGTACTTTCTTCAACAGTGGTACAGGAAGAAGTCCTCAGCATTCAAGAAGCCCATGATCTTTATGCAGAACAATGCTCCATCTCATGCATCCAAGTACTCCACTGCTTGGCTAGCCAGCAAGGGCCTCAAAGATCACCAAATAATGACTTGGCCCCCTTCCTCACCTGACTTAAATCCAATTGAGAACTTATGGGCCCTTCTCAAACGTGAGATTTACAGTGAGGGAAGACAATACACCTCTTTGAACAGCATTTGGGAGGCTGAGGTTGCTGCTTCAGCGAAAGTTGATCGTGAACAGATCAAGAAACTGACAGACTCCATGGATGGAAGGCTCATGGCAGTTATTGAAAAGGGCGGCTATATTGGTCACTGAATATTTCTGAAAGGCCAAAAATGTTATTTAATTGTCATTTTGTGTTACTTATTTGTTGCACCTACTCTTAAAAAAAAAAAAAAAAAAAAAAAAAAAATTAGAATAAACAATTGAGTTGGGAGAAATTCTTTTTGTAATTTAGTTGCCTAATAATTGTGCACACTTATATATTCCCCTGAAAAAGACAAAACTCACTTTTTCTTTGTTAAACATTCAGGTTTGAGGTTCAATAACATTTTGGATTGACTGAGAGCATTGTGTTTGTTCAACAATAAAATTAATCCTGAGGAATACAATTTGCCTAATAATTGGGCACGCAGTGTATATATTTTATGAGTGCATGGTCAAGTGCTCATGGAAAAGATGTGTTTTTAGCAATTTTTTGAAGACAGAGTGTGAGTCTGTTTCACGGATGGAGACTGTTCAGAGCCTTGAATTTGATATGTGCATCAATCAGCAGCCAGTGAAGAGAGACAAGGAGTGGGGTAATATGCGCTCTCTTTGGACTTTTAGAAAGTTAAGCATTTAGTAAAAGATCGATCTTTGGATTTAAGAATTGATAGAGACCGTTCATATAAAGATAGCGATGGATCGGAAAATCAATATTTTCACCCAGTCCTAGTGGGACCCCTATAATACATAATGTCTTTATTATTATCTTTTATTTTTATATATATATATATATATATATATATATATATATATATATATATATATATATATATATATATATATATATATATTTTTTTTTTTTTTTTTTTTTTCCCAATTCACACCAAGTAACTGAAAAGTTCAAAATACCTGGAAAATATAAACTTTTTTAGGGCAAATGTGCACACCAAGTCTAATACTAAATTATCACAATTTTCTTAGCTTGGCATTTTTTTTAAATTATTAATGCATTTAAAAAAAAAAAAAAAAAAAGGACAGATCATCTCAGTATGATACATTGGATGTTTTTTGAAGGAGCCCATAAAGGTGTATTGTTTCCCTTTAAAATCTCTGTAAGCATATTTTATGTGGCAAAAATATGAACTTCTGATGAAAATAATGCGCAACAGCCTGGTTCCGGAAGTAAAATACCATTAATTGTTTCCATAGAAGAACTGTTGTTTTTTTTGTTTTTTTTAGATAAAAAACATAAACCTTTAAAGGCAGAATACCATGAGATCCGAGGTTGTTAACTGAAGGTATATGATTTTCTTGAAGCCATCATTCAGCGTTATTTCAACTTCATTTTTAAGAATTCGTGTTAATTAGCAGAATTCCTGGAGAAAAACTTCACTATACATAATCTTAAAGGGAAATTATCCACCAATCAGAGAATCATGGCAAAGCGTGCTAAAAGAGCTCAGCGACCACCCAATCCCATGACTCAGTGCGAATGACGTGATTGAGTTTTGAATTGAACTACTTGTATACTTGCAATTAACCAAAAATATATTGTTTCTGTACTTATATTCAACAACTTTATATCATAGATTTAAATGTTTCCATTGTTTTAATTCGATTACATAATTTGCAATAGTTCATGGGATTGTAGTTCATGCCCTCATGAAAAACAGTAAGTACACAGTCTTGCTCCTTTGTCTTTTTGTCAGTTTTTCAAATACTTCCCATCAAAATGTGTAATGTTAAAACCGCAGAGCTGGTTGGTTTTGTTCATGGCTTAGAACTCTTTTGTGAAGCATTTTATGAAATCCCTGTGTAAGAAATTAATAGGAAAAATACTTCCGGAAACCAAGTTGTGCTCTACTGGCCTTGAACTTCAAAATAAAAACGCACACTACAGGAAAGCAAAGGTCTCATACTTGGACTCATCGTAGGGTGTTTTGCAGATGCAGTATAGCTTGATGTCTCTCTTGCTGTCCTTTGAGGTAGTGGAAATCATCTTTTTTCTCTTTGACTTGGAAGCGGAGTCTCTCTCCTCGTCCCGCTTGCGTTTGTGTGTGGAAGAGGGGGACGTAACCGTCGGTGTGTATGTGGAGAGAGCGGCATGCGGGTGAGCACTGGCGGCCGCTGCCGCCGCCGCCGCTGCTGCTGCTGCTGCTTGTGCAGCCGCA
Source organism: Myxocyprinus asiaticus (assembly GCF_019703515.2). NCBI lineage: Eukaryota > Metazoa > Chordata > Actinopteri > Cypriniformes > Catostomidae > Myxocyprinus > Myxocyprinus asiaticus. Next base: position 8,011,790 of record NC_059357.1, on the reverse strand, counting down.
GCCTGAGCTTTCTCCTTCTCTCTTCTCAGTTTAATGAGATCTCTCCTCAACTCCTCCTGAAACAACAACAGAAAACAAGAGCATGCAATGCATTAAAACTATGAACCAAAATAGAAGCATAGGACCATGTGTACCTCAACGCTCACCCCAGCTCTCAGACATCTAAATTAGTAATGTTTTATAATTACTACATTTTCATAACATTTATGCATTTGGTAGATGCTTTTATCCAAAGTGATTTCAAGGTTTACATTAATCAGTTTGTGTTTCCTGGGAATCGAACCAATGATGTTGACATTGCTAGTGTTATGCTCTACCAGTTGAGCTACAAGAACTGCACACCAATCAGTCATTTAACTGACTTTTAGATGCCAGGTCTTCGCTGTTTCTAAGGTGTTCTGATTGGTTTTTAGCATGATGCTATGTGGTTTCTAGGGCATTCTATGTCATAAGAGCCCATACCCAAGTCTGCATATTCAAGTCTGGAACCCTAAGTTAGAGCATACATAATGGTGATGCTTGCATTAACAAAGACCACTAACGGTTTTTCTCTTTGTATAAAGTTTATGCATTTCCTCCCATGCTCTTACCTGCACTTGTAGCTGCAGCTCTTTATCGAGCAGAGCTCTCTTCTTCAGAATATCAGCCTTCAGCTGCTCCTTGTGTTTGAAGAGCAGCGCTGAGAGCTTGCTGGCATTCTGCTTACTGCGCTTCTGCTCGACCGACTCCTCCCGTTTCCTCTTTTTGGCCGCCTGCCTCTCATCCTTATCGATTTTATCCAGGATGAACTTCATCACCTGGTTACAAACAATCATCCTGCCCAGCGAGACAAAAGAGGGTGCAGTGTTGTAGGGTTGTGTGATTAAGGCCTATCTATTCTTATAAAAGAACTCCAATAATTATTGCTTCAGGGGAGCACATGTGACAAATGACTAATATATTAAAATGCAATGTAGCTGAAGCTTAAATGGGCTCCCTTGAGCAACCTGCAACCTATGATAGTGGCAGTACATGAAATTGTGGGGTTAAAAACGTTTCAGGTACTAGGCTATACCACCTCAGCAAATGTGATTCCTCTGCATTTCTATAAGAGATCAAATTAGGTCATATTTGCAATGGAATCTAATTAAATTGCATTTCCAATACCAACTGAATTTCCACTGTTAATCAGTGGTCGACTAATATTGTTTTTTGTATGGCCAAAGGCAGTACCGATATCTAGAGAGCAAGATGGCTGATATACAAAAACCTTGAAAACACATTGTCTACTATCCATTGAAAAATCTATTGGTAGATTTTGGAAATATCACAAGAGAAAGTTAAGACTTGTGGCCTGGCCACTATATCGATCTATCACTATTAGTCATTAGGACTGGGTAAAAATATACATTTTCCGGTGCATCGCGATCTTCATTTGAACGATCTCGATATCGATTCTTAAATCCCAAGATTGATCTTTTACTACATGCGCAACTCTCTACAAAGCGTGTAAATCACTCGAATATGAGACCAAATTCCGCGCTATGCGACTAAAAATTTCTGTGATTAGTCACTGGCTGGTAAATGTTCAGATTTCACTCACCAGTGATTGAGTAGTATATTGGCAAATAAGTTCAGCACCGAGATCCTTTCATTGTGTGTTGAGGGTAAAAGTTTGGTTTGACTCATTGCGTGTAATGCGTATCCAAAGACGAGATCCACGCAATCCATTTGTCATTGAATAAATCTCTTTTAATAGCTTTTCTGTCCTTTACAGTCAGTTGTTGATCAAAAACAACAAAGCATAAACATTTCATTTTAATCACGAAGAGCACGGATGAGGTAATATGCGCTTATTCTACAAATCAATGTAAATACTTGTAAATATTATAAATTATGCATTAAACAATAAACATGTAACTAAAATTATATGCAATATAATATAATATTTTTGATGGAATATATGGATTTATTACATTTTTAAAAAGCTAAAAAAAACAAAATATAATTTGTAAAATTAATATTTTCATAATGTACCTAGTTAGAAGGTCCTCTGTATAATTAAAAGCATTAGATGGGAGAGAATTTCTTTCATATATTTCTTTGATATGTAATCAAAATGGACGTTATAACTGAAATATACCCATATGAATCGATATAGAAATAAAATTGAGAGCATGCAAAACGGAATTAAACTGAATCGGGAAATCTGTATCAATAGCCAGCCCTATTTGTAATATACAATGGGTGCAACCAAGTAACAGAGGTGGCAGGTTACCTCTGGTTCTCCTCTCTTTCAGCAGGAGTCATGGTCTTCTTCTGCTTTAACTGTTCTATGGCCACATTCTGCTTCTGAGCCACCTGAGGAAAGAAAAAAATTCTGTTATTTAACATCTTAATAATCTAATCCTAACACCCAACTGATGCCCAACTTTTTGCTTATTGATTTTTAAATGGAAGTGACATCAGTATGATAGACACCAATGTTCAATAAACATTTATTATTACTAATAATCTGTAGACAGAACTATCTTTTCTCTGCCCACGCTGCCTTGTTTACATTAGCAGAAAAAATTTGTTTCACAGGTGGAGAAAATAATTACATTTTGACGAAAGATTATAAAAATATTATTATTTTTTTTTTTTTTACAATAAAAATCTAATTTGCAATAGAATTTTATTTAATGAATAAAATGTGTATTGATTAACGGAGTTAAAAAATATTCAAACACATGCCAAAATTCTTTCTGGTTTTGTAAGTGCAACTCTGGATTAACTTGAGTCATATCAGAGTACACACCTGTTTCTGCAGCAGGTCACTCTGACTGGTGTTCTGCTGGGCTTGCTCTCTCTTCACTTCCTGCTGTTTCTTCTTCTGCTGCTGTTGTTCACAGAGCTGTTGTATGCGCTGGAGCTGTTCCTGTACGCTAGCTGTTTGGATCGTCACCAGGTTCTGGATCTGGTGGGTTTGGACCTGCCCTCCACCCTGCTGCTGGATCTGAATGGGCAGCTGCAGTTTGATCTGCTGGGGAATCCCAGCTGCTGTACCGGCCTGCTGGACCTGAGCCTGAATATGGGCTGCTACCTGCAGAACATTAGATTAAACTTTACTGTCATTGTACAGAGTATACAATTAGCATCTAACTTGACAAGTAAACAGTTATATACTGTATAAATGAATTACAGTAAAGTACAAATGGCACACAAGGTAAGAATAGTGCAGACACAAGTTTAGTTGTGATTTAAAATGCCAAGAGTGATACTGTATATTATTTGCAATAGTCACGATTGCAGTACTTTTTTGTTTACCTGACTCTGGATGTGAGAGATGACCTGCTGTTGCAGCCCGGGAACGCTGAGGAGCTGTGGGGGCAGCTGGATCTGTGGCTGGACTTTGGTTACGGTGGTCTGAGTGACCTGCGGGGCGACGGGAAGGGTGGTGACCTGTTGGGCAGGTGCGGGAGGTGTAACCTGTGCTATCTGAGAGGCAGGGGCGGTTGCAGATGTGTGAGGCTTGATGGAGGTTTGAGGAGGGGCCTGCAGTTGAGGCAGGAGCTGTACGGGTGGGCGGGGTTGTGGAGTGGGAGTCAGTTTGGGAATGGCGGCGGTTGGGACTAGAGTGGGTGCGAGTTGAGGTGGTTGTGATGGGGGAAGAGATGAGGTGGGTGGATGTGCAGTTGGAGGTTGGAGCTGTGGAGCAGGTTGAATTGCTGGAGAGGAGAGAGAGAGAGAGAAAATATAAGAATTTATTAGCGCTGTCAGAATTAACACGTTAACACACGCGATTAATTTTAAAAGTTTAACCTGTTAATTTTTCTTAATAGCAATTAACACATTTACGGTTAATACAACATAAACCAGCATAAACACTCTGTGGAAGGGCGGAACCTTGTAATGTGTCTGCCCGAAGTCATTACACTGATGCACACTTCACAATACACACACAACAGCGCTTCCGTGTCAGTGATAAAATGATGGAGAAAGGGACTTGTGATAGAAAAGTATTTTTCAGCATAAGTAAAGTGCATTTTAATGACCACAGAAGCAGGTCAAGTCTTAACGATCACCAAAACGCAGAATGAGATGTTTTGGTCTGCAAGCGCTTTTCATGTGGAGTTCAAAGCGACGCTTTTGACACTGGCATTGACGCCCTGACGCGAATCATGAACATGGCTTCACAATTGCTGTAGGAAAGCGGATAGCCACAGTCTACCGGCAGATTAATATTGTGGAGGATATTAAAAGTTTAAAAAGATTTAATGCCCATTGCAATGAATATGCAACCTATGTGGGGACTAGTTATTTCAATTAGTCAAACTCCCAATTAGACTTTGGGAAATGTTAAATTTTTTATTGAATTGGGGCTATTTTAGGGCATTTCTATCTTTATACTGTGGAAGACTTTGTTTGGAAAATGTTAATAAAGCATTATATTATCACCCCTGGAGTCACGAGTTCGAATCCAGGGCATGCTGAGTGACTCCAGCCAGGTCTCCTAAGCAACCAAATTGGCCCGGTTGTTAGGGAGGTTAGAGTCACATGGGGTAACCTCCTCGAGGTCGCTAAAATGTGGTTCGCTCTCAGTGGGGCGCATGGTGAGTTATGCATGGATGCCGCGGAGAACAGCGTTAAGCCTCCACACGCGCTATGTCTCCGCGGCAACGCGCTCAACAAGCCACATGATAAGATGCGTGGGCTGACAGTCTCAGACGCGGAGGCAAATGAGATTCGTCCTCCACCACCTGGATTAAGGTGAGTCACTACGCCACCACAAGGACTTAAGAGCGCATTGGAAACTGGGCATTCCAAAGTGGGGAGAAAAAATAAATAAATAAAAATAATCAATAAAAATAAAGCATTTTATTATTAAATATTGTTTTGTTTTCTTTCCTAAGATTAATTTTCTAATTAATGCATTTTGACAGGTAAAGTAGTATATTTAGTGTCAAATTTCAGAACTTTCCAAATCTACGATTAAGTACAAACAATTATGCAATTTAAAAGCGATTAAAATGTTTAAATCAACTGACAGCACTAGAATTTATAAATTCAGAAGAGCATTTATACACAGAAGCATGCAAAAATAAAATAAAATGCAGGACTCGCCAGTTTAAAACAAGATTTACTCCAGGATACTTGTATGTAAACATCTACGGTTAAATATTAAGTAGTGCCCGATATTAGCCTTTCACCGATATATCGGTATCGGCGTATATTTTACCGATATGCGCCGATATGAAAACTTTTTTCAGAACATATAATGCAGAAAACAATGCTTTAGAACTGGTGTCATTACTTAGTTTGTCCAGCAGAGCACGCTCCGACTCCACTGTAGACAGGGCGGAGTTGAGCGGTGTCTCGGTAAGTTGCTAACTAGTTTGTGAAATACATACTGGAAAGTTATTAAACAATGACCCAATCATTTTCCCTTTTCAATATAACTAATATAACATTAACCCTGTCCCTGACAACCATGTCACTCATGTTTATCACATCTGTTTGCTGTTAGCCAGCTATAGTTTGTCAGTGCAATAAGTAATGTAGCAGATTGAAAGGTAAACATCAGAGCATCTTTTTGCAACTCAGCAGACAATGGTGCGGTGGTGGATTGTGTCTGATGAGTGTTGATTTGATGCTATGCTGTTACCTAGTTGGTGAGACACAATGCTGGAAAGTAAAATAAACAGCATTCGTCTTTTACTCTCCGTGACAATGAGCTTATAGCTAACTAGCTAATCACGTAGCTACTTTCATTGTTGTCAGCTGAGTGGAAGCTAATGAGTAAATATGTCTTCACCAAACTATTTTGTTCAGGATTCACCGTTTGGTACCCCCTTCAACCGAACAACTCCAGTTGTTGCATTTGCAAAATGTAATATTTAAAAGTCTGGTTTTCCACCGTTGATAGTTTCCCCTGAACTTGTATAGCAGAATACGGTGCAACACCGCTGCCGCTGTTTATCTTGACTCGGCAGTATTAATATAGTCAGCATTTGACTGATACTAAACATACAGTACTGATGTTTATTTAGCTATTTATTTTATTTTTATTTATTTTAATGGTCAGCAATTGACTTATACTAAACATACAGTACTGATGTTTATTAAGCTATTTATTGTATTTTTATTTATTCTTTATTTTCTCATTGTTCATTTCTAGAATTTGTTGACAATGTATAATAATAATGTCAAATATTCTTTGATAAAAATATTTAAGAAAGCAGCCTTCTGAGTACCTTTGCATAATCATATCGGTGTCATATCTTGTCATTTGACCATCTTTTATGTTTGACTTTTAAAATAGTCAGCAGATTAGGGACTAGGGTATAATTACATTCTGATTAGCCCATATTCATGAAACACAAACAGAATCATTCCTGAATCGATTCTTGCCAAAATTTTCCCATGAACTTAATAATTATGCACGTTTTTCATAATACCACATCTTTCATCTCACCTGGTTGTATGGGTGCTGCTGGGGTGGTGATGGTGTTGCTGGTAGTAGCCGGGACAGGTGTGGCTGGGGTGCTCGTTGAGGTTGTTGTGGAAGGGGCAGTGGGTGCAGACACAGCTGCAGGGGACACGGGCGTGAACAAAAACCGCTGGACTTGGCCATTGGGCATGGCTGCCTGCATGAGCTGTTGACCGGGGCCCGGAATGACCGTCACACCCTGAGGGATTACCTGCAGCTGGCCTGTGGTCTGACCTTGCCCTTGGATCACTACAGTCAAGCCCTGGTTCCCACCCTGAAGAGTGAAAGGGTAAGTTTATTCTGTAAACTCTTCAGTACTATACAGTAAATCATAATTCAGTTATGTCAACAAAATTTACAACCCATTTTACTTCCATAATTTGATGCATTTCTGCATGAAACTCAACAAGATTAAAAGTAATAATGTGCCCTGATGAACTGTGCAAATAAGTCCAGGAATGTGTATAAAGTAAGTCAAAAGGGTTCATTTTGACTTCATGGTGACTTTAGGACTGGTACAGACCTGAGCCCCCTGGGTAAGCTGTGTGAGCTGAGCGAGGGTGAGTTTGACCTGACCCTGTTGCGGTCGGGGACCAGAGGGTGTCTGTGGGGTCTGGGGCTGGGTTGGTACGGAGAGGCGAGGTGGGGTGCCCACCGCTTGAGCTCCGGTACTGCTCTGCACTGCCTGTTGCCCTTGACCTGTGTGATACAAAAGAGAAAAATAAAACACATTTACACCCAAACAAAGTGCCAGAAATATACTGTACTTTATATCAGATTTTAGTTAGAACATAACAATGCTCAAGTTTATTATTTGGTAGCTGTACTGTCATTTTGGCATCAGTTGATAACTGGCGAAATTGAACAAAAATGCCACCTCCCTTTTCTGCCAGGTGCAAAATTTACCAATAGATTAGCTGATAATGCACATTTTCTATTTTCAAATATTTTTTGAGAAAATTTTCGATGAAGTCTTAGGGCGTTTTCACACCTGGCTCGTTTGGAGTGTTTGTTTCAGAACCTGGCCCGTTTTCGCCCTTGATTCGATTCGTTTAGGCATATATGAACACAGCGCTGCACTCGGATCCGCACCAAAACAACGGACCGATTGCAAACGAACTCTGGAGCGGTTCACTTCTGATGAGAATGCAAACCGACCCAACGGACCAAACAATATCCCTATAAAAACCATGAACATAACTGAGGGATCTTTGGAGAAGACATCTGTAGATCAGCACTTCTCTGTAATTCATCATCAAAACGTGGATATAGCCTTTTGGCAACTATCTTAGATATAATTGCACATTTATCAATGGCTGAGCTTAATCCTGGAACAGCGAACAATCATAATGACCAATAAGGGGACAGCTTGCTCACATGTGACTTTTATTGGCATAGTTTTGGTCCGTTTTGAAATGTTGCCTTGTGAGAGCGAACCGAACCAAGAAGAAAATGCAACATTGTAACAATTTAGTCCCCATTTCGGAACAAAGCAAACTGTCTACAGGTCTGAAAATGCCCTTAATCTGGTCAAAAAAAAAAAAAATTATTGCAAAAGTTCAGCATTAATTTGCCACAAATCAAAAGATTTTCACTGAATTAATTTACATCAAAAAGCTCTATTTTTTTATTCAATTAAAACAAAAGAGTATGTGAAGATTTACCCAAATGAGACGTAAACATATTACAAAACAAGCCTTGATGAGACTTGACAAAGCATGTCAAGTCTTAACTATCACGAAAATGCAGAATAATATGTTGTCTGCAAGCTTATTTCATGTCGAGTTCAAAGAGGCATTGACACTCTGACGCAAATCATGAATGCGGCTTCACAATTGTTGTAGCAAAGCGGATAGCAACAGTCTATGGAGAACGAGAGTTTAAGAGATTTAATGCCCATTGCAATTAGGGCTGAAACGATTAGTCGACATTATCGACAATAAAAAATTGTCGACAAATTTTCGTTGTCGAATATTCGTTTAATCTTAGCGCAACAAGATCATAAGAAACTCTAATGATGGCGCTCGAGAGTAGCACTGCAGCTCCTGCCTGACTGAGGAGAGGAAGAAAACACATCTCACAGTCCAGACGCACTCTAAACTTTCCAAACAGCTTCAGGTGATGTAGATCGCAAAGTATGAGGGAATTACAAAACAAGTAAATACAGAAGCACTCTTGTTGTGGAAGCTGACGCTCAGCTTAAGCAAAACTTGCGTGTTGAGCGTCTTTAAAGGAAACACCTCAGCGTTACATCTTTAATGCAGTTCTATTTAATGCGTTATAGCTTTATTAAAGTTAAAATAATAAGGAAACTGGCATTTCTCTGTGCGGTCAGCACCTCTTCTATGAGTTGCGCAAAGTGTCCCATCTAAGGGGGAGAGATTGAAACTGCACCTGGCTGAGGTACACTCTTTTGCGGGGACGCTCATCCCTCGAGTGCGCGCGCTTAATGCAGCTAGATTATAACGCAATGGCAACTTATTGAATCATAATATATGTCACTGTGCATTTCTTATCGTGAAGAAAATTGGCAATACGCAGCTTTATTAATAAGAGAGAGTTTGTTTTTTTGTGAGATAAAGATGGATTGATGTGAAGGTAAGAGGGTAGTCTTCACCCCATTATACACAGCAAAAAATACATTTTTTTTTTGTTTTGGCTTGTTTTCCAATATAAATATCACAAACTCCTTTAAAACAACATACATTTACTTTAGCAGCTATACTGCAGAATTCTTTTTTTTTTTTTTATCTGAGAATGTTGAATATAATATTAAAAATACAAATATTTTAAAATATCTAAAAATCCTTTAAAAAAAAAAAAAGATGCATTCACCTGAGAAGCAGCATATAAGATATTTAGATTTGCTTTTAGAGAACAGATCTTGAATATAAGTGTATTTCGTCTTTGTATTTCTCGCAGAAGTATAACCAAGTGAAAAAATACACATACAAAATACATTCTCTTAAAGCAAGTCTAAATATCTTATATGTTGCTTCTCAAGTAAATGCATCTTGTTTTAAGGAATTTTTAGACCATTTTAAATGGAAAAAAAGACAAACACACTTGATAACAGGATTTGTTTGTAGTGAAATTTTTACTGAATTAAACATAAAAGTATTTTTTCCCTTTAATTCAGTGAATGTCATGTCGAGGTATTTTTAAAAGATGATTTTGTCCTCTTTATTGTTAGCAAGCATGTTTAATACAACCTTTTAAGTCGGGACACAAGCTGAATAACTGGTTAAGAGCTAATGATTAATCATTGCAATTATCGCCCGAATAGTCGAATAATCGTTCTAATAATCGTTAGATTAGTCGATTATCAAAATAATTGTTAGTTGCAGCCCTAATTGCAATGAATACTCAACCTAAGGTTGCTTAGTTCTTTCAAATAATCAATCTCCCACTTAGACTTTGCTAAACGTTTTTTATGTTACTTGAATTGGTGCTATTTTAGTGCATTTCTATCTTTAAACTGTGGAAGTCTTTGTTTGGAAAATGTTAAAAGCATTATATTGTTACATATTGTTTTGCTTTCTTTCCTAAGAAGGAAACAAAACATTTTGACAGGAAAAGAAGTATATTTAGAGTCAAAATTCAGCACTTTCAAAATCTGCGATTACTCCTGATTAACTTTAAAAAAAAAAAAATTGTGATTAAAAAATGTAATTGATTAAAAAAAATAAAGACGAATTTCGGGAGGGTGGCACCACAAGTGTAAGATTACCTTGTTGAACCATCAGGGGAGCGCGAATGATAGTCTTGCCAAGGGTGGTGGTCTGTTGCAGTGGAGAACGTATCATTGCCATCCCCGGACGGAGAGTTCCAGTCGTAACGACCTGGACATTAAGAATTATTAAAAACAATAATCGCTAACAGATACATGTAGGAACCCCCCAAAAATTCTATAAGAGGAACCACAGTGATGACTGATACTGTATAATAATTAAATGTGTTAATTTTAGTGAGAATGTTGAATGAGATTTCTAAGGTCCATACCTGTTGTGTGGAGGTGCTAGTGTTGGGTCTGATGTTAATAGTGGCAGTACGGGGCTGGAATGAGGGAAAGGACTGTGCACTGCCTGCTGTGCTTGATGGAATGATGCCCACCACTTTCTGCTGTACCTGCACCAACCCTGTAAATATAAAAGACTGCCTTAAATCATGTGTATTTATCTTAGATTGAGAAATAGAAGTAAATGGCCAAAAACCAAACTGAACAATTGATCTCAAATTACCAATGGAATTCAACCTAG